>NW_028243519.1:0-158670 GCF_964263255.1 Lissotriton vulgaris
AAATGACATCACTGATGACATCACTGATGACATCATCCAGTGACTGTGTGTTCTGTAAAGTTAGAATATGTTATATATATTTCAATGGTTTTTTAAATGCTAATTCCTAAATATATAAGGCCTGAAACCTATTCTTGTTCAAGTGAATTTGAAAGGTTTTTTAAATGCTAATTCCTAACTATATACGGCCTGAAACCTATGGTTTTTTAAGTGAATATATATATATATATTGAATATTGGTAAAATAACGAAGTGCAGCTGGTCCTGTTTTCCACATGCCTGCCAGTGAGCAAGGGAGATAGACTCCAGAAACGTGTTTGGCAAGAAGAGGCTTTAATTGACGAGGCTGGGTGAATTGTGCTGATTTTGCTGCAGCTCCCTGAATAAAGCATGGCAAAGAAAACATTGTGTGTGGCACTTCAATTGTTGAGCACCTTTGTGGAATATATATATATATATATATATATATATATATATATATATATATATATATATATATATATATATATATATATATATATATATATTCAATGAAAAAACCATTGGTTTTAGGCCATATATAGTTAGGGATTTGCATTTACAAAACCTTATTTTACTCGCATAAAACCATTGAAATTCCATATATACAGCCTGATTCATCAACGACCCGTTTTGCGAGTCTATAATAGCGATTCATAAGGAATCGCTATTACAGGCTCGCAAAACGGGATTCGCAAAAAAAATGTGATTCCTACATATTCCTTATTTGCGATTAGCAAATTGCTAATCGCAAATAAGGAATAACTCCCCATTCATTCCAAAAGGCCCATAGGAATGAATGGGAAGTATTCCTTATTTGCGATTAGCAATTTGCTAATCGCAAATAAGATAGTGATTTAAAGGGTGCCAGGGGTGTCCAAAGGACACCCTGTAGCACCCCTTAAATGCAAATTTAAACAGGTGTTGCGCACACACATGTCCAAAGGACATGTGTGTGTGCAACATGCAACTTAGAAAAATGCTTTTAAAAGCATTTTTCTAAGTTTTCGCTATTTACCACGAGGTTTGACCTCGCGGTAAATAGCGGGCCGAAATTGCGAATTCGCTATTTAAAAATGGATGATGAATTGCATTTAAGGAATCTCAAATAGAGATTCTTTAAATGAAATTCCTCGCAAAATAACGAATTCGCTATTACCGATTTTTGCATTTGGGATGATGAATCCCAAATGCAAAAATCGCACTCGCAAAGGGCCAGATTCTCAGAATCTGGCCCTTTGCGAGCGCAATTCTGCATGATGAATCAGGCTGTTAGTTAGATGCGCTAACTATATATCGCGCACCCGCAATCCACTGCTGATGATGTCACATATTACATCATTCATGACATGGTCAGTGACATCACTGATGACATCACTGATGACAACATCCAGTGACTGTATGTTTCTGTAAAGTTAAAATATGTCTTACATATTGAAGAATGAGTGGATGTATAAATGTCTGGATGAAGAATTTAGTAGGTGAACTGATTGTATGAGGGAGTGATTAAATGTGTCTCACTGAGTGCATGGGTTAGTGATTAAACTGTATTAATTTGTGCATCATTATATCTGTTGTTCTGAAAACTGCTGCATGTGTTGATCAGTAGCTATATGAGGAACTATATGGGTTATTGATTGGTTGCCCAAGTATTTGTATGGGAGACTGAGTATGTGTGTGAGTGGCTGGGAAATGTGTGACTCTGTGCATAGATGTGTGAACAGCTGATTCACTAGATGTATGGGTTCAAAACTGCATGTGGAAACAGCTGTATGGGTGGTTGACTGTGTGCATGAGTGTATTGGTGAGTGATTGGATATCTCAATGCTACATGTCAAAGTAAGTACATATGTAAAACACAGTACATGTGAGAGTTGACATATATAAATTACTGTGTTTAAGAGCCAGTGAATGTGTGAGTAGCTGCATGGATCATTGAAAACTTGTATCAGTGATTGTATAAGAGAGTAAATATGTGTTAGAATATGTTTCAATAAGTAAGGTGTGTATAACTGTATAGTTGAGGAATCGGAGGTGTGATTGATTCTTTGCATGACTGTCTAGGTGTATGAGTAACTCCATGGATGAGTGACAATCTGTGAGTGTCTGTTTTCACTGAGTGTATCTAAGGTTATATCAGAGTCTGTAGAGGTTCATCGTATTAACACATGAATGATGTCATCTGTGATGTTGTCAGTGATGTCATTTGAGTTGTCATCAGTGATGTCATCAGTGATGTCACTGACCATGTCATGAATGATGTAATATGTGACATCATCAGCAGTGGATTGCGGGTGCGCGATATATAGTTAGCGCATCTAACTATATATGGAATTTCAATGGTTTTATGCGAGTAAAATAAGGTTTTGTAAATGCAAATCCCTAACTATATATGGCCTAAAACCAATGGTTTTTTCATTGAATTTTCAAGGTTTTGTAAATGCAAATTCCTAACTATATATCGACTATAACCTATGGTTTTTTCTGTGAATTTCAATGGTTTTTTAATAGCAAATATGAAAAGCTTTAAAATGTCAAGTACATGATAGATAAAAACTTTTTCGTGTTTATGCACGCTGATGTGCTTTGAACGCTGCCCCCCTCCCCTCTTTTCTCTTAGTAGTACTCTCTCTTTGCAGATAGTGAAGAGTAGTTAACGCAGGCCTTTACCCCCGGTGTAATCCGTCCTGCCTGCTTGTCTCTCCATTTGATTGATTATTATCCAAGCATTTACTGTTTTACAATTGATTCTCTTTGGTTCATTCTCTATTTACAAACAAGCACAAAGTCGCAATACTCTGTTTAGTCTTTGCAGATCGTGAAAAATCGTGTAAAAAAATAAAAGTAATCAAGCAAAATCAGTAGGCCACTAATTGGATCTCTTTTTGACCTCGCTAAAATAGAAATATTATAAACAACCCTTCATGAGAAATACGAAAATAGTGAGATGAACTGAGATCCACACCATGAGGGCTGCAAGACAGCTCGGCTCCGTCACCCATCCCGCCCAAAATAACGACAAACCCTATGCAAATATTAAAAATATAGACAACGCACCAGCAAAGAAACAGGGTAAAACATTTTATTAAATAACTATTTACATAACGTTGGTTTATAAGATGATGTCAGTAGTGGACCGATGTGTGAATAGGAAGCAGCACAAGGCGCCAAGATCCGGATGGCAAGTCCTGGATGTTGGGTGCCATAGTTCGGAGTTCTGAGTTTGAGCCTTTTTCAATGCCTGTGCTTTGTTGATTCCCCTCCATCAAAAACAAAAAAAAAATATAAAACTGCAAAAATACAAAAAAATCAAAAAATGTTTACAAAAGCAGTGCTTGTAAGACTGTCTGAAGCTTATTTCTACCTACTGCAGCTTCACTATTCTCAAAGTAAGTGAGGGTCGTTTGTGGACCTGACTGCATTTGAAAACAATGTTATATGGTACCTCCCTAAACCGCTTGACGGAGGCCCCCGAGGGGCGGTGTGATGGCACGGACTCGGAGAAGACGCTTGGCTCCGACCCCCTCCCCAAGTCTTATAGCACTGGTGTAGCCTGAGATCGCCCCCGACATAGGCGGCCGGCTCCCGGGGTCCGGCGGAACTTTTTGCCTTTTGATGACTCTTCTATTCTGGACTTTGTCCCACAATCCGTTTGACCTGAAGACACGCTGTAGTGGGGCGCCCCTTTACCGTTTTAGTTGCCATTCCGCCCGCTTTTGCTACACTGTGCCTCTTCCGCCATTCAGCTGTTTTCCGCCCGCTCTTGCAACTACAGCGTCTCGCTCACCATGTAGTTAAGTTGCTCCCGCTCTTGCGGTGCAGCGATAGGCGGCTGCCACAGGATTCTCAAAATGGCGGCCGGCTTTTCGGTTTTGGGCCTGGTCCACTAAAATGGCCCTGGGACACCTTGAAACTCGGACGCTTCCATGATAGGGCTTGGGTCCCATTCTCGAAAGCGTCCCCTCAGCCGTGAAGATTCTACAAAAGTCTTGGGGGCCCCCGACTCCCGCAGGCTTCTGGTGGGGAGCAGCTGCCATGTCTGCTCGTGGAATGGCCACGACGGAGCTACGAGATGGTAGTGCTCTCATGCTGACGCCAGCTTCAGTCTGAAACATCCAGAAACACTGTAGACTACCAATTCGATCAGTTCCGGTAGCGCCCCAACATGACCCGGAAGAGAAGAACTTGCCCTCCCCTCTTTGACTGATGGTTCTTGTTGCCTGTCCCCTCTGTTGTCATTTAACAGAACTTTTTGGACTGCTGAAAGGGGTTGTGTTCCGAACGCTGGTTGGTGGAGACATTTTGGCTATATTCTTGACCTACGTTGTCGCGTAATGCGTTATATGACACGCCGCGTTAGCGCACCCGGAAGTGATCCGGGGCACGGCGCGCAGCGCGTAACGTAAGCATAACAGGTTATGTGACTTGTTAATAAAACTTTTCATTGGTTCATTTTACTTTTGTTATTTTAATGATGAAAAGCTTGATCATATGACCTAAAAATTACGCTTTTTATTGTTTTCGAACATTTTTTTTTTTTAAACATATATGTTATAATATTCCAGGCTAATGTACTTTCCCGGAAAATTTACAACTGTCCTGCAAGTAAAATATATTCCTTTTTCGAGAAAAAGGGCGTTTCTTCGTTCCATGACGGAGCCGTTGAGTAAAAGAGACTCGGCCTGCTGTCTTAGTCGCCGATACGCCTGATTATCAGATTCTTATCGATCACTTTATGTTGCAGGAGTGGAAAACACAACTGCCCTTGACCATTTATCTTTACTACGTTCCTACATATTATACCTTTTATCCGTCATGTAATTGGACTGCTTTATTTCACTTGCCTTTTACTGATTCGAAAACAGTGACTAAAAGTAAAAACTTTACCAATGTAAATACTACTACCGTGTTTTGTTTTAAAAACCTTTATTGTGAAAATGTCAGTATACAAATACGGGCCTATAACCACGTGGGCCGGCCACGGAGCAAGCTGAAATCGTATATGATGAGGAGACATTTACACTGTAGAGGAACGTAACAAGCGGGCCATTAGGTACAAGAACTAAGGTGTCTAACAGTTGCGGAATCGGTGGACGTACATTTTGTAATTAAAATAAGACAGGGCCACTTACAATAAAATTTTCTAGATATACATTTGCGGGCAAGGAGTTACGAGTCCCATTTATACCGGCGCCATTTTGGGCGAGGCCGGGCAGGTCCAAGATATAGTCAAAATGTCTCCACCAACAATCGGCCAGACCAGAACCCCTTTCGGCCCTTTATGCTACAAGATGGTGTCTTCCATTCAGAAAATATTGTTGGCAGCATTTTGAAAGGAAAGATAAACAGCCGTTCTCCTAGTGAGTCTCACATTGTTACATTTAGGAAGAATGTTGAAGAGTAATATGTGGAAAATCTGAAGCCATTTTTCTACAAACTCTCAATCAGCCTTGGATGGAAAAAAAAATCCTGAAGAATGTACAAACTGAAAACCAATTTTTGTCTGTATAGCATCAACAGCAACGCTTGAGTCAGCTTTGTGTCAAGCCGCCATTTTCATTCAATCAATAGCGTCCCCCTGCACACATTCAGGAACCTGGTCGTGTCTTCAGGTGAAACGGATTGTGGGACAAGATGCAGAAAGGAAAAGGAAAAAAGTTCCGCCGGACCTCGGGAGCCGGCCGCCTATGTCATGTGCGACCTTTGGCCACACCAGGGCAATAGTGAAGCTGCAGCAGGTGCAAAAGAGCTTCAGACAGTCTTACAAGCACTGCTTTTCTAAACATTTTTTTGTATTTTTGCACAGTTTTATATTTTTTTTTTGTTTTTGATGGAGGAGAAACAACAAAAAACAGGCATTGAAAAAAGCTCAACAGTGCAGGGCGCCTTGTGCTGGTTCCGACCTATTCACACATCAGTCCACTACTGACATCACCTCATAAGCCAACGGGACACCCCACACTGACTTTCGGCGCAGCATTGTAGGATGGCCACACCAGTGCGGCAACTTGCTGGACACCACCTCGGTGCCATCCGGATCTCGGAGCGTTCGAGTCACTGTACCGCAAGAGTGACCGGAACTCAGCTGGTCACGCCGTCTTTCGGCGCAGCATTGTAGGATGGCCATACCAGTGCGGCAACTTGCTGGACACCACCTCGGTGCCATCCGGATCTCGGCGCGTTCGAGTCACTGTACCGCAAGAGTGACCGGAACTCAGCTGAACACGCCGTCTTTCGGCGCAGCATTGTAGGATGGCCACACCAGTGCAGCAATTTGCTGGACAACACCTTGGGCAATAGTGAAGCTGCAGCAGGTGCAAATAAGCTTCAGATAGTCTTACAAGCACTGCTCAGAACTCTCAACTATGGCACTCAACATCCAGGACTTGCCATTCGAATCTTGGCGCCTTGTGCTGGTTCCGACCTATTCACACATCGGTCCACTACTGACATCACCTCATAAGCCAACGGGGCACCCCACGCCGACTTTCGGCACAGCATTGTAGGATGGCCACACCAGTGCGGCAACTTGCTGGACACAACCTCGGTGCCATCCGGATCTCGGCGCGTTCGACTCACTGTACCGCAAGAGTGACCGGAACTCAGCTGGACACGCCGTCTTTCGGCGCAGCATTGTAGGATGGCCACACCAGTGCGGCAATTTGCTGGACACCACCTCGGTGCCATCCGGATCTCGGCGCGTTGTGCTGCCTTCGGCCTATTCGCACATCGGTCCGCTACTGACGCCGCCTCACGTGCCAACAGATTTTCTACGCTTTTTGTAGCCCTATGCCGCATAACAGGTCATGTGACTTGTTTATAAAACTTTTCATTGGTTCATTTTACTTTTGGTTTCCTAAAGATGGAAGGCTTGGTCATATGACCTAAAAATAACACTTTTCATTGGTTTAGAACATTTTTTTTTCCCAAACGATGAAAGCCCCACCTTGTTTCTGGATGATTCAGACTGAAGCTGGCGTCAGCATGAGAGCACCACCATCTCGTGGCTCCGTCGTGGTCATTCCGCGAGCAATCATGGCAGCCGCTCCCCACCGGAAGCCTGCAGGAGTCGAGGGCCCCCAAGACTTTTGTAGAATCTTCACGGCTGAGGGGACGCTTTTCGAGAATGGAGCCCAAGCCCTAGCAGGCAAGCGTCCGAGTTCCAAGGTGTCCCAGGGCCATTTTAGTGGACCAGGCCCAAAACCGAAGAGCCGTCCGCCATTTTAAGAGTCATGTGGCAGCCGCCTATCGCTGCACTGCAAGAGTGGGAGCAACTCAACAACATGGTGAGCGAGACGCTGTAGCCGCAAGAGCGGGCGCAACTCAGCTGGATGGCCACCACCTGGGGAGGCCCGTTCACGCCGCCTCCCCCACGCCCCCCCCCCGGGCCGCCCCACGCCAATTTTCGGAGCAGCATTGTAGGATACCAAAACCAGTGCGGCAGTTTACTGGACATCACCTGGGTGCCATCAACATCTCAGCGCGTTCTGCAGCCTTGGGACTATTCGCACAACAGACCGCTACTGACGAGGCCTCCCTCCGCACCACCCGGGACGCCCCACGCTGTTTTTCTTTGCTGCATTGTAGGATCCTAAAAACCAGTGCGGCACCCAGGCGACATCACCTGGGTGCCGTCCAGAACTCAGCACGTTGTGCTGCCTTGGGACTATTCGCACAAAAGACAGCTTCTGACAATTGTTGCTTTTTTTGGTGAAAAATGTTTAAATGTTTTTACAGTTTTTGTTCCGTTCATTATATTTAAAAGTTAATAAAGTTTTATAATCTTACTTTGTTGGAGTGTTATATATATTTTTTAAAACGGGTGAATGGGGCCTTGAATCGGGTTATTGTCATGTGTGGGCTTTGCAAGTGTACTGCTACAGGATCGGACATTTCAAACTCAAATGCACGTTCTTTTTCTTACCTTTCCGAAGCATGGAGCGCAATAGCAGGCAGAGAAAGGGTGATGCAAGTGTTGAACACTGCCTAGCCTGGAAGTTGCTGGCATTCCCCCCCCCCCCCCGCCCGCTCCTGAAAGAGGACACACACACACCGCCGCCCCGAGTACTTCACAGATCTTTAAAAGACCATGCGCTTGTTTATCTATGTTTATCACCCCTTCTAGAACCCCTGCATCGACCCTCTGACATTTCCTGGAAGAATTACCACGTAACACAATACCAAGCCCTGTCAGCTGAAACCCCCGAGGAATCATGGGGCATATTATCAAGGGGGTTTATCTCCGCTTTTTTGGCTTTAAAAGCCAAGAAAGCGGAGATAAAATTATCTCCCTATTACCAAGCTGTCGCTAACACCAGTTAGTGACAGCTAAAAGGAGATAGCGACCATCGTGGGCCCCGCTTTGCATGTCAGTGATAGTGCCCTGAGCAGTTCTTAGCCATGTTATCCAATGGGAGGTGGATAACATGGCTAAGAGCATTTGCTCGATAATACATGAATATCGCTGACTTTTCTGCGATATTCATGCATTGCGGCCGTTTTTTATCGCATTTACGATAAACCTTGCTAATAGCAAGGTTTATCTGCGATAAAAATCGCCGATGTGCGGCGATAATTTTTGTCTCTAAACAAGTTAGAGACAAAAATTATCGTTAGTTATTGGTAATATGCCCCCGGGTTTTTGCTTGCAGAAATCGGGAGGCGGGAGACTAGCACTGAAATCAGTAGTCTCACGCCTGAATCGGGAGGGTTAGCATGTCTGGATTCTCTACAGCTGGGGCCATAAACTACATCCGCAGGGGTAGGTGATAGCCTGGGACCAGCCTGGCATCTAAAATGGCTGCCGTGCACGACAAAATTGTGGCATTGGAAAAAAGGCAAGATGGCGCAGACAATATTTATCAATAAGGATTCATTTATAACAAAATATTTTATCGCAGTGACAAATTGGCGGTCAACACTTCCTGATTTCCATCGAATCAAACGTTAACAGACGTCACGCAGCAAAAAAAATAAAAAGCTCACGCACAGCCGCTGGAAGAGATGTATCAACATATATGAGCCTCCTCAGCCACCCTCAGAAAACATAAGGGATCAGGATACGTCTCCCGCACCCCCTTATACCTAGTAATTTAATTAAAACAAAGCACAAAATGGCGAATTCCCGTTTCGCTACCAGTTTGCGGCCCAGTTCGCGCCCCGTGAAGCGCTTCTACCGTGAAAAATCATTTTTTTTTTATTTTCCCCACGGGACCCTTTAATAACCCCAACAACATTCCTAGGCCCCCTTTCATTAAATTCCCCCTTCGTTTTTCACCTCTTCTTCTCTCTCGATCCTACCGAGAGATAAGATGGCGGCCGCTCCGGACTGTTTAGAATGTTGACAGACACCGGAGAGCCAATCAGCTTTCTGCGCTCAAAGTTCCGTTTCGCGAAAAGTAAGCGAACCGGAGCGCAGCCTGGAGCGCTGTTACAGATATATATCTTGTTTTAAACGTTAATTTCTCAAAAACTACTGGAGCACATATATTGAGACCTAGCAAAGGCACATCGGGCTAACAGTCCCTACAATTTTGCCAAGTTTCGTGCAAATCCATTCAGCCGTTCGAGCTAAAAGTGAGTCCAACCGCCCTATGGAAATTAACATGGGAAAAACGTGTTTTGGGACCCCCCTTTTTTCTCGGCCCCCCCTCGACAAAACCCCCCCAAATTTTCAAGGGCTGCTCAGAAACAAAATGTGCCATTTTCCTGAAAATTTCAGCCGATTCCGTCCACAAACGCCAAAGTTATTAGACATAGAATTTTCAAAAATCCCATAGAGAAAAAATCCTAACTATATATACCTACTGGCGACCGCCAGTAGGTAATATATATATATATATATATATATATTCACTGAAAAAACCATAGGTTTCACACCAGTTATAGTTAGGAATTAGCATTGTCATGAGTGATGTCACTGACCATGTCATGAGTGATGTAATATGTGACGTCATCAGCAGTGCATTGCAGGCGCGCAAGTTATAGTGAGTCCAACTAACTATAAAACTATAACGTGGAATTTCATTGGTTTTATGTCAGTAAAATGTCAGTAAAATTTCCAGCTAACTATAACTGATGTGAAACCTATGGTTTTTTTAGTGAATTTAATAGGTTTTTTAAATGCTAATTCCTAACTATAACTGGGGTGAAACCTATGCTTTTTTCAGTGAATTTCATTGTTTTTTTAAATGCTAATTCCTAACTATAACTGGTGTGAAACCTATGTTTTTTTCAGTGAATTTCAAACGTTTTTTAAATGCTAATTCCTAACTATAAGTCTCACTTTATAAATAAGACTGTTAGCACTCTAGTTGTTCTTTAGAACATTCTGGTACATTCTGTCATTGGGCTACAGTTGGGCTACATCTAGCTGATATTTGGGCTACATTTGTATTTTTTGGTCTCTGGTGGCCATCTTTGGGCTACATTGGGCTACATTGGGCTACATTTGGGCTACATTTTGGCATATATATAGCCCAATGTAGCACAATATATATTTTTGCAAAGTTAATTTTCGTAAAAACCACTTAAGAATAGGGCTACCAGTCCCTACAATTTTTCCCAATTTTTATTTTTTATTTTTTGCTTTGGAGCGCTCCCGGTGCGCGCCCCGGGGAGCGCCCCGAAAAGCGTACTTTTATAAAGCGCCCGCGGCGCGCTCCGGGGAGCGTCCCGTAAGCACCAATATCGCGAACGAAAACATGATCGTGACGTATCGCATAGCCGCGTCCGCGTGATACGCACGGCGTAAGCGCACCCGGAAGTACTCGAGCGAATACGATCGCGCAACGTAAACATCTGACACGCTTACGCTACACGACCCGCAGCGCGCCCCCGGGCGCGCCCGGGGGCGCGTAGCGTAAGCGCATTGGGTCATGTGACCTGAAAATAACACTTCTCATTGGTTCTTAACAGTTTTGGTTTCATAATGATGAAGCCCCTGGTCTTGTGACCTGAAAATAACACTTCTCATTTGGTTCAGGACAGTTTTTTTTCCAAATGATGAAAGACCCCACCTTTTTTCCTTATTCTGACTTTGTCCTTTGACTGAGGAAGACCTGTTTGTACATCTCTGTACCTTTTTGATCTTAATAATGGCTTCAGTAGCAGCAGCAGCTGGTGCATCTGCCCCACCACCACCACCACCACCACCAACAGGACCAGCTCCAGATTATATTGGTGGTCAAGAAGAGGAGGAGGAGGAAGAGGAAGAGGAGGAGGGGAGGAGAAGATGGCTGCCTGAAGAAAATACCCCATACAAACCCAAGCCACACATTGTATGGGAGTTTTTTTCAATCCCAGAGGGCAAACAAAAGTGAATTTTGGTAACTTGCCTAATCTGCAATGAAGAACTCTCACGGGGAAACTCAAACAAAAAATATTCATTTGGTAACTATACCATGATTCGTCATATGACCCGAAAGCACCCAAACAACTATTCTCGTGCAGAGCTCAGGGAACTGGCCAGTAACCTCCCCCAGTCGTCAAGGACCACCTCCCAAAGAAACGAACCCACTTCATCGGGACCAGAAACATCAGAGATGATGCCTTGTATTCAGCCAAGATTTGCTGATTTTAAAATCACTTGTTCTGCATGTGGCAAGCTTATCGCCTATGGTGAAAAAAGCGTAAAGCTCATCGTACTTGCAGGTGATAATCACAAGTGCCCCAAAAAGAAGTAATTTTTGGGGTTTTTTGTTTTTTTGCTCCAGTTGAGCCAGTTTCAATTCCCTTTTTTGGTTTCTCCCCCTAAAAAAATATAAAAAAAATATAAAACTGTTTTGAAAAGCCAAAAAAAGTACAAAATGTTCAAAAAACACAAAAAGATATAAAACAACAAAAAGAAGAAAAAAAAAGTTCTTTTTAGAACTACCTCCAATTTCTAAATAAAGGATTCATTTTTTAAAAACTCTGTCATCTTTTTTCCTCATAGTACGCTCCCCGGGCCACTCCCCGGTGCGCGTACCGGGCGCTTCCCCCGCGCAAAACGAAAAAAAAAATATTTTAAATGCCCCGCGGGGCCCTTTTATAGCCCCCACATCAAACCTAGGGGGTCAAAGGGGGTCTATCCCTGACACCTTATGGTCATTTCCCCCTTTTTTTTAGCCACCTCTTGTGTCTCGATTTGACCGAGACACAAGATGGCGGCCGCTCCGGACTGTTTCGAATGTTTACAGACACCCGAGAGCCAATCAGCTTTCCGTGCGCACCTCGCGTGGCACGCCCGGAGCGCTCCCCGGGGAGCGTACCGGGGCGCTGCTATAGATATATATATTTTTTTGAACCTAAATTTCTCAAAATCCACTGGAACACATATCTTGAGACATAGCAAAGGCACATCGGGCTACCAGTCCCTACAATTTTGCCAAATTTGGTGGAAATCCATTCAGCGGTTCGGGCTAAAAGTGAAATCGACCGCCCTATGGAAATTAACATGGGGAAAATGCGTTTTGGGACCCCCGTTTTATCTCTGCCCCTGCGTGACGAATCCCCCCAAACTTTCAGGGAAGGACCGGAGCGCCGCAAGGCCATTTTGAGGAAATTTTCAGTCAGATTCGTCAACCGGCGCCAAAGTTATTCCAAATAGAATTTTGAGATTTAACATTGAAAAAAATCCTAACTATAACTACCTACTGGCGACCGCCAGTAGGTAATATATATATATATATATATATATATACCTCTTTCTTGCAATTCCGGACTTACGCACGTTTGCATGGAAATAGTTTTGATGTGGCAGCTGGACAGATAAAGAGGTCGGTGAACAAACACTGTTGAGAATGAATTTTAAATTGCACGTGACATTTATTATTTTAGCATTTGAAGCAAATAAGATTCATTGATTTTGTGGGTCTAAAAACGCTATTCAGCATTATCAGTATGGATGCCACAATTCAGCAAGTTTCACGAGGCAAAAACAATGCATTGTGGGACTTGCATGCATTAAGCTACGTCACGTGGGGGCATGGACATAAAGCACCTGTGCCAGGTTACCTCTTCACCTATGATTAAGGCATCCCGCCGAAACGCGTCAGGATTTTGTACCTGCAGCCTCATCTTGCGTTTAAATAAACACTGCTTATGTTCTGTGAATTGGGAGTTCTGTCCCCGCCAGCTGAGGCCTCCTTGCAGGGTCGGGGGCCCCCGTCGACAGAAAACTGTTTGGAAATATATATATATATATATATATATATATATATATATATATATATATATATATATATATATATATATATATATATATATATATATATATATATATTAAAAAACCATAGGTTTCAGGCCTTATATAGTTAGGAATTAGCATTTAAAAAACCATTGAAATTGCTCCTATATAGTTAGTGGTACTAACTATATGTCGCGCACCCGCAATCCACTGCTGATGATGTCACATATTACATCATTCATGACATGGTCAGTGACATCACTGATGACATCACTGATGACATCACTGATGACATTTCAAACAACATCACTGATGACATCTCATTTGACATCACTGATGACATCACTGATGACATCATCCAGTGACTGTGTGTTTCTGTAAAGTTTAAATATGTTTTACATATTGAAGAATGAGTGGATGTATAAGTGTCTGGAGGAAGGATTTAGTAGGTGTGTGACTGAGTGTATGAGTGAGTGATTAAATGTGTCTTACTAAATGCATGGGTTAGTGACTAAACTGTCTGAATGTGTGCATCAGTATGTCTATTGTTGTGTAAGCTGCTGCATGTGTTGATCAGTAGCTATATGAGTGGCTATATGGGTTATTGATTGGTTGCCCAAGTATTTGAATGGGAGACTGAGTGTGTGTTTGGATGGCTGGGAGGTGTGTGACTCTGTGCATAGATGTGTGAGCAGTTGATTCACTAGGTGTATGAGTTCAAGAGTGCATGTGGAAACAGCTATATGGGCGGTTGACTGTGTGCATGGGTGTGTTGGTGAGTGAATGGATATCTCAGTGCTACATGTCCAAGTAAGTACATATGTAAAACACAGTGCATGTGAGAGTTGGCATATATAAATGACTATACATCAGAGCCATTGAATGTGCAAGTGGCTGTATGGATCATTGTGTACTTGTATCAGTGATTGTATAAGAGAGTAAGTATGTGTTAGTATATGTTTGAATAAGTAAGGTGTTGTGTGTATAACTGTATAGTTGAGGAAATGGAAGTGTGATTGATTTGTTGCATGACTGACTAGGTGTGTGAGTAACTCCATGGATGAGTGGCAGTGTGTGAGTGTCTGTACAGGTGTAGCAGTGCATATGATAGTGTTGTATTGATGAGTGACTGTATGTGTGAGTGATTCTATGGGTGAATGAGTGAATGTGTGTGTAGACCTAGGAATCAGTGAGTGCGTATGTAGTAACTGGTATTGGTGTGTCAATGGTTTCAAGAATGGTAGTCTGTATTTAACACTGGGTGTATCAAAGGTTATATTAGAGTGTGAGGAGGTGCATCATATTATCACATGAATTATATCATCAGTGATGTGATCAGTGATGTCATTTGAGATGCCATCAGTGATGTCACTGACCATGTCATGAATGATGTAATATGTGACCTCATCAGCAGTGGATTGCGGGTGCGCTAAATATAGTTAGTACAACAACTATATAGGAGCAATTTCAATGGTTTTGTAAATGCTAATTCCTAACCATATAAGGCCTGAAAACTATGGTTTTTTAAGTGAATGTGCAAGGTTTTTAAAATGCTAATTCCTAACTATATAAGGTCTGAAACCTTTGGTTTTTTAAGTGAATTTGCAAGGTTTTTTAAATGCTAATTCCTAACTATATCAGGCGTGAAACATATTTTTTTTCAATAACTTTTAAAGGTTTTGTAAATGCTAATTCTATTAGCGGATAACGTTTATATATGTTATTATCCTTCTGGGACCACCTGAGCAGCCATCTTGTTTCTCAGGAGAAGTGAGGCACAAGAGAGCACAAAACAAGAGTGGAAAATGTGAAAAGGGGGCAGGGTTGAGACCCCCTGACCCCCTAGCCCTTCTCAGGGGTCCCACCAGGTGCAAAAAAATTGCGGGGTACGCGCACGGTACGGGTACCCTACGCATACGGTGCGCGTACCCCGCAATTTTTTTAAAGTTTTTGCCCTTGGGGGTCCTTTTGGGACCCCCTGAGAAGGGCTAGAGGGTTGGGGGGTCTCTACCCTGCCCCCTTTCCGTGTTTTCCACTCTTGTTTTGAGCTCTCTTGTGCCTCAGTTCTCCTGAAAAACAAGATGGTGGCCAACACTTCCCGGTTTGGACAGTTTGGAATGTTGACAGTCGACTGCCAGCCATCAGAAACACGTTCGTGCACGTAAGGGTACGCGCACGTACGTTTACGGTACGCGTACCGTACGCGTATGGTGCGCGTACGGTGAGCGCATATAGATATATAATTTGATCAAATTCAATTTTCTCAACAACTACTGGAGGGATTTTCACCAAATATAGAAAATGCACTACTGCATACCTGTCCCTACCATTTTGCCAAGTTTGGTGTAATTCCATTCAGCCGTTCGGGCTGTAGCCGTGTCTAAAGGTCCCATAGAAAATGCCTTTTGAAAAATTTCAAATTCAATTTTCTTAAGAACTACTGGAGGGATTTTCACCAAACATAGCAAAGGCACATCTGCATACCAGGCCCTACCAGTTTGCCAAGTTTGGTGTAATTCCATTCAGCCGTTCGGGCTGTAGCTGTGTCTAAAGGTCCCTATGGAAATGAACATGGGGAAAACACGTTTTGGGACCCACCTTTCGTCCCCCGCTTGACGAATCCCCCTGAAACTTTCAGGGAAGGAGCGGAGCGGAGCTGGCCAAAATTCCCAAAAATTACACACAGATTCCTCGATCGGCGCCAAAGTTATTCCCAATAGAATGTTGAGCGCATATAGATATGTAATTTGCTCAAATTCATTTTCTCAACAACTACAGGAGGGATTTTCACCAAATATAGAAAAGGCACTACTGCATACCTGTCCCTACCATTTTGCCAAGTTTGGTGTAATTCTGTTCAGCTGTTCGGGCTGTAGTCGTGTCTAAAGGTCGCATAGAAAATGCCATTTGAAAAATTTCAAATTCAATTTTCTCAAGAACTACTGGAGGGATTTACACCAAACATACAAAAGGCGAGGCAAATTTAAGGAAAATTACAGGCAGATCCCTCAATCGGCGCCAAAGTTATTCCCAATAGAATGTTCGGAATTTCCTATGGTAACTAGGTCCTAACTATATATACCTACTGGCGACTGCCAGTAGGTAAAATATATGTATATAGATACACTACTGCCTGCAACCTCATTTTCTAGCCTAAGCTCGGCCGTGGAAAGCGATCCAGAACCAGACCCAAATCGAGAAGCCAACTGGGGTTTACCAAGTTTTCCCTGGCCCAAGAAGTAGCCAGAACCGTCGCGAAACTCTAAGGTCACACAAAACCTATGTGCCAAAAACAGCGGGCCAACTACAAGCGCTGGCAGTGCAGGAAGTGTCGCGCCCGGAACCTCAAGTGGCAACAACACAACAAAACAAGGTCACTGGAAACGCTATCAAAAGAAGACAAAGAAAAAGAGTCCAAATCAGTGATCAACCTTTCCAATCTCAAATTAACAACTGCTGAGACGGCCGTGTTAAATCTGGGACTATCATATTGTCCACCGTGCAATATGAATTATGCAGACACCCGTATGGACATTTACAGATTTATACATAAGCTAAAACTCAAAAAGTTTTTTGAATTACATCCTAAAAAACAAACTTCCTCTAGTATGACAACGAGTCCCACCTTGACTGGAGCAGAAAGTCAGATTACCTTTGACAATATATGGGAATTTGAAAACGAGGCAATGGCAGATAATATATTGGATATCTCTCTCGCTTCTAACAGACAAGTAACCACTCCCTTTAAGGCTAAATCCACCTTTCAGCCTATTATGGCTCATGACAATCTTGATACCTTCCAGGAAATAGTAGTGCAAGACATCAAAAAACTATATATCACTACTAATAAAGAGAAATTTTACATATCCAAACAAAACTGGTGCTACAAACAACTAATCACGAAATTACAAAAGGATCACAATATAATCGTGAAACAGGCCGATAAAGGCGGCAATGTGGTCCTGTGGCCAAAGGATATGTATATCAGGGAGGCGGAATTACAGTTACACGACACCGCATGTTACCGAAGAAGTAACATTCAAGTTGTGAAAACTACATGGGTAGATCAACAAACTAAGCTACAAGCCTGGAGGAGCGCAGGACTCCTTTCACATGAGGAGTTCAGATATCTGAAAAAGATCATCCAGTCATTCCCTCGTTTTATTTAATCCCTAAGATTCACAAGGACTCTGAACAACCCCCGGGCCGACCTATCATTTCGGCAATTGACAGCTCCTTGGAACATGTTTCCAAGTACATTGATTTTTTTCCTTCAAGGACATGTCAAGGCTCTCAATTCATATGTAAAAGATTCTTTTGATTTCCTCAGCAAGATTGAGCGTTTTGTCTGGGAGGAAGATATGATTTTAATGACTTTGGATGTTTCTTCCCTTTACACTTCCATAAAACATTTTGACGGATTGAAAGCTCAGGAACACTATCTAAACAGATGCCCTCAACATAAAGTGGCACATAACAAAATGCTGGTGGACATGACCAAAATGTGCCTTGAGCAAAACTTTTTTATCTTCAATGGCGTAATTTATCATCAGGTAAGAGGTGTGGCGATGGGGGCCTGTTTCTCACCTAACTACGCGTGTTTACACGTTGGGCTATGGGAGGAACAGGTCCTAGTTGGCCAGCACCGCAACATTTTTTCTAACAACATTGTTTTATATTTGAGTTACATTGATGATATTTTTCTGATTTGGAGGGGGAGTGTTGACAGTGCCAGGGCTTTTGTTGATTTGATTAATGTAAAGTATTTGTAACCAATAACACCTTAGGTACTAGACTATACAGGAAACCAAGTGCTGGTAATACAATATTACATTCCAATAGCCAGCACCCTGCTCATTTGATTCGGAGCATCCCCTTCGGGGAAATGCTACGAATCAAGAGGATCTGCAGCACAGATGCTGAATGTGCGGCTGCACAGGAAGCTTGCAGGTTACGTTTCCTTCACAGGGGTTATTCCAATGTCAGTCTAATCAAAGCCATCCAGCGATCAAATTCAGTAAGCAGACAGGAGGCCTTGGTTCCCAGGGTAAGAAATATCATTACAGACAACCATCCAGGAGGAGAGCATATAATTACTTGTCCACAAGTTATCTTAACTTTCAATCGTCAACATGGGGCTTTGAGGAAAATATTATACAAGAACTGGAATCTGGTTCAAAGTGATCCAGTAATTGGACACAAAATCAATAGCAAACCAGAACTTACTTTCCGCAGGTCTCCCTCCATGTCAAAGGCATTAGTTAGTAGTACCTTGGAGCCATGACCTCCACCACTTGGGGGGCGCTCAAAAAGGGCTTCAAGACCTGTCCACAATGTAAAGCCTGCCGCTTCGGCAGCAGCAGGACCCATTTAAAAGCCCTTTTCGTGAACATTCTACAGCCATCTCCAAGTTGCTTACCTGCAAATCTGAATACGTCATTTATGTGTTGGAGTGTCCGTGTGGACTACAGTATGTAGGCAGTACAAAACTGCCCGCCCACAAACGGATACTCCAACACATACGTGCAATTTCGGGCAACGACCAAAACTATCCGGTTGCCAGGCATTTTCAGGAGAAACATCAAGGCATACCTGATCAGCTCCGGTATTTTTTAATTGATGCTGTGGAGGTATCAAGAATGGGAGGGGATCGTGAGGCCAAACTCCGTCTTCTTGAAACCAGGTATATACTGGAGCTCAACACAAAGAATCCCAATGGGTTAAATGACAGGGAAGATCTTTACACCTGCATTTAAATAGTTTTCTCGATATGCCCCTGTAACCTGTCCGGATAGTTATACACAGTTTCCATTACATTGAAATAGTCAAATGAATCTCAAACATATTTTTGTGAAATGTGGTGCTCTGTTTGATCATATTTTTAAATAACAAAGAAATTGTTTCACCAAGAATTAGCTGATTTCCACTTTCACTTTATACTGTAAATATTTCATTATCACTTGTTTTGCACCAGATATGATTCAGCAGGCATTGTGGCAAGCCCACTTGGGCTCTATTTAGAACAATTGACATTGTCTTTCAATAGGACTAAAAGGATTTAGCACTTTGCACTTAAAAACAAACTTTTTTTCAGCGTTGTACTTTGGTGCTGACAAATATTGAACTGTTTATAAAGTGCAACATGGCTATTTAAATGTAAATATACAATCTTTTTTGATACGATTTTTACATTGACATAATTAATTGTCATGTATTAATTGTTGTTTAGTATCATTTATATTGATCCATGATGTGTAAATATAAGTATTTAGAACAAAATATTAGGATCCTCCTGAAACAGTTATGTGTTTTGAGGAAACTTTCTTAAACAGTTAACAGTTATCTTTTGATAATTTACCATGTGCACGCAAACGATGCTGTTAAATTATGCAGTAGTATTTTTTCCTTGTCTTTTAATGAATTAAGATGCACTGTCACTTTAAAAGCCTTGCTCTGTGACGAGGCAGCGCTGGCTCTATTTGAATAAACACCGCTTGCACCAGCAATTTTTGGGTCGACTCCTCGTCATTTTTTAAATTAACCGATGCTTTCTGTGTGATAAGTGACGATCTTCGTGAATATATATATATTCAATGAAAAAACCATAGGTTATAGACCATATATAGTTAGGAATTCGCATTTACAAAACCTTATTTTACTCGCATAAAACCATTGAAATTCCATATATAGTTAGTTGCGCTAACTATATATCGCGCACCCGCAATCCACTGCTGATGATGTCACATATTACATCATTCATGACATGGTCAGTGACATCACTGATGACATCACTGATGACATCTCAAATGACATCACTGATGACATCACTGATGACATCTCATTTGACATTACTGATCACATCACTGATGATATCATTCATGTGATAATACGATGAACCTCTTCAGACTCTAATATAACCTTAGATACAATCAGTGTAAACAGACACTCACAGACTGTCACTCATCCATGGAGTTACTCACACACCTAGTCAGTCATGCAAAGAATCAATCACACCTCCATTTCCTCAACTATACAGTTATACAAACTTTACTTATTCAAACATATACTAACACATATTTACTCTCTTATACAATCCCTGATACAAGTTCACAATGATCCATACAGCCACTCACACATTCACTGGCTCTTATGCACAGTTATTTATATATGTCAACTCTCACATGTACTGTGTTTTACATATGTACTTACTTTGACATGTAGCACTGAGATATCCATTCACTCACCAATACACTCATGCACACAGTCAACCGCCCATACAGCTGTTACCACATGCACTTTTGAAACCATACCTCTAGTGAATCAACTGCTCACACATCTATGCACAGAGTCATACACCTCCCAGCCACCCACACACACACTCAGTCTCCCATACAAATACTAAGGTAACCAATCAATAACCCATATAGTTACTCATATAGCTACTTATCAACACATGCAACAGTTTACAGAACAACAGACATAATGATGCACAAATTAAGACAGTTTAGTCACTAACCCATGCACTCAGTGAGACACATTTAATCACTCACTCATACAGTCAGTCATGCACCTACTAAATCCTTCATCCAGACACTTATACATCCACTCATTCTTCAATATGTAAGACATATTTTAACTTCACAGAAACATACAGTCACTGGATGTTGTCATCAGTGATGTCATTTGAGATGTCATCAGTGATGTCATCAGTGATGTCACTGACCATGTCATGAATGATGTAATATGTGACATCATCAGCAGTGGATTGCGGGTGCGCGATATATAGTTAGCGCAACTAACTATATATGGAATTTCAATGGTTTTATGCGAGTAAAATAAGGTTTTGTAAATGCGAATTCCTAACTATATATGGTCTATAACCTATGGTTTTTTCATTGAATTTCAATGGTTTTTTAAATGCAAATTTCTAACTATATATGGTCTATAACCTATGGTTTTTTCAGTGAATTTCATTGGTTTTTTAAAAGCTAACATCTGTAGCTGTAAAATGTATTATTCTTTAAATCCCAAAATATATTTAGATGTTTATTGATAATTTTTTTTTTAATATTTTTTTTCTTCGCTTCTAGTTCGCGAACCGGGAAGCTTTCCGTTAGCTCATCTTGATGCCGCGATCTAGTCCGCGAACCGGTCAACGTTACGTTAGCGGAACAGTGACGCGCCGCGGAAGCGCGACGTATCACGTTATCGCGTAATGCGTCTAATGACGCGCCGCGTTAGCGCTCCCGGAAGTGCTCCGGACCGCGAACCGGAAGCGATCTGGGACGCGGCGCGCGCCGCGTAACGTAAGCGGAACAGGTCATGTGACTTGTTTATCAAACTTCTCATTGGTTCATTTCACTTTTGGTTTCCAAATGATGTATGACTAGGTCATGTGACCTAAAAATAACACTTTTCATTGGCTCAGAACTTTTGTTTTCCCCAAATCAAGTAAACCCCTCCTTATTTCCTCACTCTGACTTTCATCTTGGTGAGAGAAAGACCATTTATCTGAAGATCCACAATGGCTTCCATTGTTGCTGCAGCTGGTGCACCCCCACCACCACCTCCACCTCCCCATAAGAAGAGAGGACCACCCAGTCAAATTATGACTAACAGAGAGGAGGAAGATGAGGAAGAAGAAGAAGAGGAGAGAGAGGGACAACAATTTGTTGATGAGTTGCCCCGGGTTTCTAAACGAAAAACCAGTTTCATCTGGCAGTTTTTCACCATCCCTCCTGGAACCAAGAAAGTGAATGCAAAATATGCCACCTGCCTCATCTGTGACCACAGATTGTCGAGAGGCACAGAAAAGAAGTACAGTATGGGGAACTATACAATGCACCGTCACATGAGCAGGTGGCATCCCTTGAACTACAGCCGGGCTGAGTTGAGGGATCTTGAAGACAATCCGACGGCAACTCCTGTGGCAAGATCTACATCCACATTGTCTTTGACGGGAAGAGAGGCACAAGAGACTGTGCCAAACATCCAACGTAACTTCCAGCACATGAAGGTGTCTTGTATTTACTGTGGTGCTATGCTGTCATATGGCAACATGAGTGTCAACCTCATGAACATTGCATATGAAAATCATAAGTGCCCTAATGCACCCAAAAAGTAATTTTCTTTTTTTTTGCTCCAGTTGAGCCGTTTTGAAAGCCTGTTTTTTGTTGTCTCCCCTCCTTAAAAAACACAAAAAAAACATAAAACAGTTCTAAAAATACAAAAAAATAAATAACAGTCATCTAAAACTTAATGCTGTACTAATTATTTAACATAGCAAATATTTTCCACCAGCACTGCATCACAAAAATGACACTCAATGGTACAAAACAGGCATACAACACTCATAAATCACTCCCTAATATTTTAAATCATTAATTCAGGATGACGATAAGATGTAGCCTATCTAAAGGTTTGTTTAGGCCCAGATCTTTGGACTGGGGTGAATGTGTGTCATTGATCCACATTCAGTCCATCACCTGTTTTGTTTATTTGAGGTGAGGCCAACACATGGTTGCAGATAAGATTTTCACTGAAAAAAAACCAAGGTAAAAAAACATGTGAAGGCCTACCAATGAAGTAAATCATTAAATGAAAACCAATACATTTCTGGAAATATGCACTACTAGTGCTTCATAAGATGTTTTGGATCATATTTATAAGTTATTTGAGTATCTAGTATGCTATTTTACATTCTTCATGGTGCAAATTTATTGTAAATACGCTCCCACCTGCGGTTGGCAAATTTAGATTTTGATTATGGGAGTTAGATAGGCATGTTAATAATTTCCCAAAAATGGTATATAACCCCAAACAACCTTTGAAGCAAATGCTCTTAGCCATGTTATCCACCTCCCATTGGATAACATGGCTAAGAAATG
This sequence comes from Lissotriton vulgaris, assembly GCF_964263255.1. Classification (NCBI taxonomy): domain Eukaryota; kingdom Metazoa; phylum Chordata; class Amphibia; order Caudata; family Salamandridae; genus Lissotriton; species Lissotriton vulgaris. The sequence goes on from NW_028243519.1 coordinate 23,074, forward strand.
CTTGCAAATGTGATAAAAAAAGGCCTGCAATGCATGAATAACGCAGAAAAATCAGCGATATTCATGCATTTTCCAACAAATGCTCTTAGCCATGTTATCCACTTCCTATTAAATAACATGGCTAAGAACTGCTCAGGGCACCATGAGGAACGCTTTCCATTTAAAAAGGGAAAAATAACATCAAAGACACTAAAATGCCTTCTAAATATGAACCCAAACAACCTATGAAGCAATGTGAAAAAAAACTGCCGCAATGCATGAATATAGCAGAAAAATCAGCGATATTCATGCATTTTCCAGCAAATGCTCTTAGCCATGTTATCCACTTCCAATTAAATAACATGGCTAAGAACTGCTCAGGGCCCCATGAGGAACGCTTTCCATTTAAAAAGGGAAAAATAACATCAAAGACACTAAAATACCTTCTAAATATGAACCCAAACAACCTATGAAGCAATGTGAAAAAAACGGCCACAATGCATGAATATAGCAGAAAAATCAGCGATATTCATGCATTTTCCAGCAAATGCTCTTAGCCATGTGATCCACTTCCTATTAAATAACATGGCTAAGAACTGCTCAGGGCCCCATGAGGAACGCTTTCCATTTAAAAAGGGAAAAATAACATCAAAGACACTAAAATGCCTTCTAAATATGAACCCAAACAACCTATGAACAATGTGAAAAAAAACGGCCACAATGCATGAATATAGCAGAAAAATCAGCGATATTCATGCATTTCCCAGCAAATGCTCTTAGCCATGTTATCCACTTCCTATTAAATAACATGGCTAAGAACTGCTCAGGGCCCCATGAGGAACGCTTTCCATTTAAAAAGGGAAAAATAACTTCAAAGACACTAAAATGCCTTCTAAATATGACCCCAAACAACCTATGAAGCTCTAACAGTACATATCCTGAAATTTAATTCATTTCAAAATTCGTTTTTAAACACAGCATATAAATCAATTGTATACCTGCATTCATGAAGAAATGACTAAAAATGTCCTTGAGACACATGAAAGTGTTTTCTGGAATGCCCTAGCACCATTTTTGGGACACTATTAACATGGCTAGGTAACTCCCATAATCAAAATCTAAATTTGCCAAGCACAAGTGGGAGCGTATTTACAAGACACTTGTCCCATGAGGAACACTTTACATTTTAAAAGGCGAACACAACATCTTAGACACTCAAATACCTTATAAATATGGCCCAAAACAACCTATGAAGCTCTAGCAGTACATATCTAGAAATGTAATTGATTTCTTAAATCGTTTTTAAAAGCAACATATCTGTTTCAGCTTACATAACAGACCATGAAATGGCCTCCATGTATTACAATATCTTGTGTAACTGCATGCCAGAATGTTACACCAAATATGCAATTATAATTTCTCTTTGAAACTAATTCTATTAGTATATCACTAGAGACAAAACCACATTTTAAAAACACAGCTTTCTTCATCATTTTCTCCTTAAATCATACTATTCTCTATCTAAATTAAATAAATCTTTTCTCACCTTAGCAAATATTTTTTGAGTTTTGAAAACAGTCTCAGAAATACACCAAATTGTCTTCAGCAGAAGAAAAAGGATGCACTCCAAAGGCTGCAGCTATTGAAAGCACAGAAATACAGATATTCTTTTCACATATCTCTCATATTAGCCAATCATACCTCTTCCCTCACTTTTTTCAAATCAAAACCCTTCCCCCCTCTGCCCTGTCTGCCTTGTTTCCATAGCAACCACCTCCTGGAAGACCTCTCATGTTTGCAAATTCACACAACAATGTTTCAATTGAACTCTGAACTCTCAGTGCACCTGCGTATCCAGTGCAATCTTTCATTAAATGTTTCTTCCTTGACCATTCAAATTACATCTTTCAAAGAACACATCCATGCACCCTAACTTTCTGTTTTCAGAAATGGAAATGCACCAATCACTGCTAATGAATCATTAGCATTGTAAATCCACAGTTTTTTTTCTTTAGAAACTCCTACTGTTTCAACTGCCCTTTCATTACCACACTTCATCTGACTGCAGAACAACCTTCTTCCACCATGTTTAACGTCTGGATTGTTGGACATAGTTACATCCACTGGGCTCAAAGGTATGCTGAGAGCAGAAATTTACACAACCTCAATTTACAAGATGTGGAAATTAAGTGGTTGGGCCAAAGAGGATTAAAATGTCACCAATTGATACCATTGGTGAAAACCTTTATGCATTTGCCAAAACCTGACCTGTTAATAGTGCACTGTGGAGGTAATGATTTGGGCACTTTGACAGGGGTAGGTCTGGAAATGCTTTTAAAGGACACCTTGGAGCAATTAATGGCACTTTTTCCTCAAACTGCCTTGGTATATTCCAATATATGCCAAAGACAGAAATGGAGGTGGTCCAACCAATTTTGTCCACAAATTGAGAAAGCGAGGAAGCATGTAAACAAATCTGTTTCAGCTTACATGAGAGACCATGGAATGGGCTCTCTGTACAACAATAACTTGCGTTACTACATGCAAGATATCTACAGAGGAGATGGAGTTCACTTCTCAGATGAGGGCAACAGAATTTTCATTCTGAATTTAAGACTCTGCATTGGTACCTACTTATAAGTACCTAAATGTACCATAAACCCAAAAGCTCTTCTCAGAGCTACCCTACATCTGATCACTCACAATTATTATTTTTCTCTAACTTTTTTCACTAATTTTCCACAAAATTCGCTCCCCGGAGCGCTACCCGGTTCGCTAACCGAAAGCTAACCTCGCGGAATTTTTTTAAAAAAAAATTTTTTTCCGCACATATAAGCCTCCTCAGCCACGCTCAGAAAACCTAGGGGGTCAAGATAAGTCTACCATGACCCCTTCTACCCATTCTAAACATTATTTGCCCTCCATCTTGTATCTTAATGCGAACGAAACACAAAATGGTGGACTCCCGTGACGCTTAAGGTTCGCTAACCGGGCAGCTTCCCGGAAAGCGGTCCTAAAAAAAGGCGGGAAAGTAATTTACAGAATAACGACTAGAAACACTCTCACCAAATATAGATTAGCTCATACTACATAACAATCCCTTCCATTCTCACAAATTTCATTGAAATTCCATTTAGCCATTTAGCCTGTAGACCTCTCCAAGTACCGTGAGGTAAATTACTTCACAAAACACATCTGAATTGTTGGAATTGACAACCAATGAAAATGTTACTTTCATTTTCTACTTTTATTACCTGACATTTGATTGGTTATATACCTGTATATATATAAAGGGAGAGAAGGAAACACAGCCATTTTGACTACTACTTCTTGTTGTACCTCCTATTTCAAAAGCTTCAAAAAACTTCAACTTCTTTGTGAAGGTAAGTTATAATTTAATATATTGTGCACTATGACTTAATATAGTAGACTTTTTCTGCTACATATACACTATCCCTCTGTAGTAGTAGTGTCTTGGTTAAATCACATACACTTTTTTTTAGTCCTATTTCCACTCTCATACTATACACTGCCAAAAGATAAATTCACTGATAAAAACTGCCTATCTAAAATTAATCCCAACAGTGCCCTATCTCTACTAATATATATTTTTTTAATCCAAATTTCAGGCAAAATGGAAGGCGAGCAGCAAGTTTCATTTTCGATTGAACTGAAGGAGAGCAGCCAAGACAAACTTGATGACTTTATGGATGACAGTAGAGACCACGAACTTCTACAATGTGTTGAAGCAGTAGACAACTTGCTTCAAAATGAAAAACAATTACACCCTATAATAAATTATGACATTTCTGACAATGAAATGTTAGAAAATTTAATAAAGTATGAAACACAATCATAATAAAAAAAATAAATAAATAAAGAAAACAAAAAAAAACAAGAAAAACAACAAACAATTAACATACAGTATTAGAAAAGTCTTTCATTCTTTTATCCATAAAGTTCGCTGCCCAGAAAGCTATCCGGTTCGCGAACTTGGCGCTTACCACGCAAAAAAAAATTTTTTTTTTTGGACCCTCCTAGGCCCTTTTAAAACCTCCACATAAAACCTAGGGGGTCAACGAGGATCTACTATGCCCCCTTATGGTAATTTCCCCCTTTGTTTTGGCCTCCTCTTGTCTCTCGATCCTACCGAGAGACAAGATGGCGGCCGCTCCGGACTGTTTAGAATGTTGACAGACACCGGAGGGCCAATCAGCTTCTCATCGCAAAGTTCCGTTACGCGAAAGGTTCGCTAACCGGATAGCTGCCCGGAGCGCTGTTACAGATATATATCTTGATTTAAACGTTAATTTCTCAAAATCCACTGAAGCACATATATTGAGACCTAGCAAAGGCACATCGGGCTAACAGTCCCTACAATTTTGCCAAGTTTCGTGAAAATCCATTCAGCCGTTCGGGCTAAAAGTGAGTCCAACCGCCCTATGGAAATTAACATGGGAAAAAGGCGTTTTGGGACCCCCCTTTTTTCTCGGCCCCCCCTCCACAAAACCCCCCCAAATTTTCAAGGTCTGCTCAGAAACAAAATGTGCCATTTTCCTGAAAATTTCAGCCAATTCCGTCCACGAACGCAAAAGTTATTAGGCATAGAATTTTCAGAAATCCCATAGGGAAAAAATCCTAACTATATATACCTACTGGCGACCGCCAGTAGGTAATATCTATATATATATATATATATATATATATAGATATATATTACCTACTGGCGGTCGCCAGTAGGTATATATAGTTAGGATTTTTTCTCTATGGAACTTTTGAAAATTGTATGTCTAATAACTTTGGCGTTTGTGGACGGAATCGGCTGAAATTTTCAGAAAAATGGCACATTTTGTTTCTGAGCAGCCCCTGAAAATTCGGGGGGGTTCCGTCAAGGGGGGGCCGAGAAAAAAGGGGGGTCCCAAAACGCGTTTTTCCCATTCATTTTTCCATAGGGCCTTTGGCCTCACTTTTAGCTCGAACGGCTGAATGGATTTACACGAAACTTGGCAAAATTATAGGGACTGTTAGCCCGATGTGCCTTTGCTGAGTCTCAATATATGTGCTCCAGTGGATTTTGAGAAATTAACGTTTAAAAAAACAGATATATCTGTGACAGCGTCCCAGATAGCGCACCAGATCGCGTACTTTTCGCGTAACGGAGCTTTGCGTAGCGAAGCTGATTAGCTCTCCGGTGTCTGTCAACATTCTAAACAGTCCGGTGCGGCCGCCATCTTGTCTCTCGGTAGGATCGAGAGACAAGAGGAGGAGAAAAACGAAGGGGGAATTTAATGAAAGGGGGCAAGATAGACTCCTCTTGACCCCCTAGGAATGATGTTGGGGTTATTAAAGGGTCCCGTGGGCAAATAATAAAAATTTGATTTTTCGCGGTAGAAGCGCTTCTCGGTGCGCGAACCGGGTCGCAAACTGGTAGCGAAACGTGAATTCGGCATTTTGTGTTTCGATGTAATTAAATTACTAGGTATAAGGGGGTACGGGAGACGTATCCTGACCCCTTATGTTTTCTGAGGGTGGCTGAGGAGGCTCATATATGTTGATACATGTCTTCCAGCGGCTGTGCGTGAGCGTTTTTTTTTTTTGCTGCGTGACGTCTGTTAACGTTCGATTCGATGGAAATCAGGAACTGTTGACCGCCATTTTGTCACTGCGAGTAAATATTTTGTTTTAAATAATTGTTATAAATTATTCCTTATTGATAAACATTGTCTGCGCCATCTTGCCTTTTTTGCAATGCCACACTTTTGTTGACCACGGCAGCCATTTTAGATGCCTTGACCAGACCTACTCTCTGCACGCCGCCGATCCTCAGCATGGCTCCCCACCCTCGCAAGCATCTCCCCCACGCACTGGTCACCCCCGCTCTCTCTCTCATGCATGGGCCAGAAACCTCCTCCCATCTGCGCTGTTCCTGAGCATTTTTTTTTTTTGCTGCGTGACGTCTGTTAACGTTCGATTCGATGGAAATCAGGAACTGTTGACCGCCATTTTGTCACTGCGATTAAATATTTTGTTAAAAATAATTGTTATAAATTAATCCTTATTGATAAACATTGTCTGCGCCATCTTGCCTTTTTTGCAATGCCACACTTTTGTTGAGCACGGCAGCCATTTTAGATGCCTTGACCAGACCCACTCTCTGCACGCCGCTGATCCTCAGCATGGCTTCCCACCCTCGCAAGCATCTCCCCCACGCACTGGTCACCCCCGCTCTCTCTCTCATGCATGGGCCAGAAACCTCCTCCCATCTGCGCTGTTCTTCTCTGAGAATCACACCCTGTGCCCGCCCGACACCTCCCTTTCACCCTATTCACTACCGCACCCTCTGACACTCCTCTTCCTCTGTGTCCGATTGTCCAGGCCGGTCCCAGGCTATCACCTAGTCCTGCAGGTGTAGTTTATGGCCCCAGCTGTAGAGAATCACCCCTCTTCAAAGGAGTTACAGTAGATCAAGGCCCCCACCCGATGAGATCCGTCACACCACACGCGTTCCTACTATCTGATAACCATCCTGTATTGTGCTTGGGGAGGGGATTCTCACTGTGAGGGTGTGTGGGTCCGAGCCTGAAGCGGAAGATTCCAGGGATGCCTCTTTGTACATCAAAGTTTTTACAATTATGTGTCACATTAAAAATATATAGCACTCCAACAAAGTAGTAGGATTCTAACATTTTAATAACTTATATATATATATATATATATAACGCAACAAAAACAGTAAATACATTTAAACATTTTTTTAAAAAAGAAGCAACAATGGTCAGTAGCTGTGTTTTGTGCGAATAGTCCCAAGGCAGCACAACGTGCTGAGTTCTGGACGGCACCCAGGTGATGTTACCTGGGTGCCGCACTGGTTTTTGGTATCCTACAATGCAGCTCCGAAAAACGGCGTGGGGCGTCCCGGGTGGTGCGGGGGGAGGCCTCGTCAGTAGCGGTCTGTTGTGCGAATAGTCCCAAGGCAGCAGAACGCGCTGAGATGTGGATGGCATCCAGGTGATGTCCAGTAAGTTGCCGCACTGGTTTTGGCATCCTACATGCTGCTCGAAAAAACGGCGTGGAGCGCCCCGGGGGGGGAGGAGGGGGAGGCGGCGTGAACGGGCCTCCCCAGGTGGAGGCTCGTCTGCTGTTCTGGGGCGCCCCTTTACCGTTTCAGTTGCCATTCCGCCCGCTTTTGCTACACTGTGCCTCATCCTCCATTCAGCTGGTTATCGCCCGCTCTTGCGGCTACAGCGTCTCGCTCACCATGTAGTTGAGTTGCGCCCACTCCTGCGGTGCAGCGATAGGCGGCTGCTACAGGACTCTTAAAATGGCGGACGGCTCTTCGGATTTGGGCCTGGCCCACGAAAATGGCCCTGGGACACCTTGAAACTCGGATGTCCCCTGAGCCTTGTAGATTTTACAAAAGTCTTGAGGGCCCCCGACTCCTGCAGTCTTCCGGTGGGGAGCGGCTGCCATGATTGCTCGCGGAATGACCACGACGGAGCCACGAGATGGTGGTGCTCTCATGCTGACGCCAACTTCAGTCTGAAACATCCAGAAACAAGGTGGGGCTTTCATCGTTTGGGAAAAAAAATGTTTTAATCCAATGAAAAGTGTTATTTTTAGGTCATATGATCAAGCCTTCTATCATTAGGAAACCAAAAGTAAAATGAACCAATGAAAAGTTTTATAAACAAGTCACATGACCTGTTATGCTTACGTTACCCGCTGGTATAAAAAGCGTAGAAAATCCATTGGCACGTGAGGCGGCGTCAGTAGCGGACCGATGTGCGAATAGGCCGAAGGCAGCACAACGCGCCAAGATCCGGATGGCACCGAGGTGGTGTTCAGCAAGTTGCCGCACTGGTGTGGCCATCCTACAATGCTGCGCCGAAAGTCGGCGTGGGGCGCCCCGTTGGCCTGTGAGGTCGCGTCAGTCAGTGGGGGCTGTTTGAGAAAGCAATGTGATGCTGTGCGTCGCCCCCAAGATGGAGGCTCCTCGGCTGCAGTGGGGCGCCCCTTGGTGTTTCAGTCGCTATCCAGCTGAGTTGCGTCCGCACTTGCGGCTACAGTAGGCCGAAGGCAGCACAACGCGCCGAGATCTGGATGGCACCGAGGTGGTGTCCAGCAAGTTGCCGCACTGGTGTGGCCATCCTACAATGCTGCGCCGAAAGTCGGCGTGGGGTGCCCCGTTGGCTTATGAGGTGGTGTCAGTAGCGGACCGATGTGTGAATAGGTTGGAACCAGCACAAGGCGCCAAGATCCGGATGGCAAGTCCTGGATGTTGGGTGCCATAGTTGAGAGCCAAGATCCGGATGGCAAGTCCTGGATGTTGGGTGCCATAGTTGAGAGTTCTGAGCAGTGCTTGTAACACTGTCTGAAGCTTATTTGCACCTGCTGCAGCTTCACTATTGCCCTGGTGAGGCCAAAGATCGCCCATGACATAAGCGGCCGGCTCCCGAGGTCCGGCGGAACTTTTTTTCTTTTCCTTTCTGCATCTTGTCCCACAATCCATTTGACCTGAAGACACAACCAGGTCCCTGAATGTGTGCAGGGGGACGCTATTGATTGAATCAAAATGGCGGCTTCACACAAAGCTGACTCAAGCGTTGCTGGTGATGCTATACAGACAAAAAATGGTTTTCAGTTTGTACATTCTTCAGGATTTTTCCATCCAAGTCTGGTTGAGAGTTTGTAGAACAATGGCTTTAGATCTTGCCCTCCCCTCTTTTGACTGTTGGTTCTTGTTGCCTATCTCTTCTGTTGTCATTTAACTGAACCTTTTTTGACTGCCGAAAGGGGTTCTGGTCCGACCGCTGGTTGGTGGAGACATTTTGACTATATCCTGGACCTGCCCGGCCTCGCCCAAAATGGCGCCGGTATAAATGGGACTCGTAACTCCTTGTTGGTTACTGGTTGAACAACCTTGATATCACGAGATACGTATGCAGTTTTGAAGCGCATGGCGGGCGGGGACGAGAATTGATTGAATATTTCGACATCCTTATTGATATTAAGTTCTGATGTGGTATTGATTACTGTACTATTGTAAGTTCGAATTAACGTCACCCATGGTACTTGCCCGCAAATGTATATCTAGAAAATTTTATTGTAAGTGGCCCTGTCGTATTTTAATTACAAAATGTACGTCCACCGATTCCGCAACTGTTAGACACCTTAGTTCTTGCAACCTAATGACCCGCTCGTTACGTTCCTCTACAGTGTAAATGTTTCCTCATCATATACGATTCCAGTTTGCTCCGTGGCCGGCCCACGTGGTTATTGGCCCATATTTGTATACTGACATTTTCACAATAAAGGTTTTTAAAACAAAACATGGTAGTAGTATTTACATTGGTAAAGTTTTTAATTTTAGTCACTGTTTTCGAATCAGTAAAAGGCAAGTGAAATAAAGCAGTCCACTTATATGACGGATAAAAGGTATAATACGCAGGAACGCAGTTAAGATAAATGGTCAAGGGCTGTTGTGTTTTTTACTCCTGCAACATAAAGTGATCGATAAGAATCTGATATTCAGGAGTATCGGCGACTAAGACAGCAGGCCGAGCATCTTTTGCTCAACGGCTCCGTCATGGGACGAAGAAACGCCCTTTTGCTAAAAAAGGAATATATTTTACTTGCAGGACAGTTGTACATTTTCTGGGAAAGTACATTAGCCTGGAACATTATAACATATATGTTTAAGAAAAAATAATGTTCGAAAGCAATAAAAAGCGTAATTTTTAGGTCATATGACCAAGCCTTTCATCATTAGAATAACAAAAGTAAAATGAACCAATGAAAAGTTTTATAAACAAGTCACATGACCTGTTATGCTTACGTTACGTGCCGCGCCCCGGATCGCTTCCGGGAAGCTGCGCTTCGCGCACCGGAGCACTTCCGGGTGCGCTAACGCGGCGTGTCATATAACGTATTACGCGACAACGTAGGTCCAGAATATAGTCAAAATGTCTCCACCAACCAGCGGTCGGAACACAACCCCTTTCAGTAGTCTAAAAAGTTCTGTTAAATGACAACAGAAGGGACAGGCAACAAGAACCATCCGTCAAAGAGGGGAGGGCAAGTTCTTCCCTACCGGGACACATTGGGGCGCTACCGGAACTGATCGAATTGGTAGTCTACAGTGTTTCTGGATGTTTCAGACTGAAGCTGGCGTCAGCATGAGAGCACCACCATCTCGTAGCTCAGTCGTGGCCATTCCACGAGCAATCATGGCAGCCGCTCCCCACCAGAAGCCTGCGGGAGTCAGGGGCCCTCAAGACTTTTGTAGAATCTTCAAGGCTCAGGGGACGCTTTCGAGAATGGGGCCCAAGCCCTAGCAGACAAGCGTCCGAGTTCCAAGGTGTCCCAGGGCCATTTTAGTGGATCATGCCCAAATCTGAAGAGCCGGCCGCCATTTTGAGAGTCTTGTGGCAGCCGCCTATCGCTGCATCGCAAGAGCGGGAGCAACTCAACTACATGGTGAGCGAGACGCTGTAGTCGCAAGAGCGGGCGGTAAACAGCTGAATGGCGGAAGAGGCACAGTGTAGCAAAAGCGGGCGGAATGGCAACTGAAACGGTAAAGGGGCGCCCCACTACAGCGTGTCTTCAGGTCAAACGGATTGTGGGACAAGGTCCAGAATGGAAGAGTCATCAAAAGGCAAAAAGTTCCGCCACACCAGGGCAACACGACTTGGGGGGGGGCAGGAGACAAGCGCCCCCTCCCAGTCCGCGCCACCACACCGTATGTTGAAAATCTGAAGCTATCGTTCTACAAACTCTCAACCAGCCTTGGATGGAAAAATCTTGATGAATGTACAAACTGAAAACCAGTTTTTGTCTGCATAGCATCAGCAGCAACGCTTGCTATCAGAGTTTATGAGTTTCATGCTCGATCGATTGAACTAGCCGGATCAGGCAACAAAAAGTATAAAATAGTTATGTAAATAGTTATTTAATAAAATGTTTTACCCTGTTACTTTGCTGGTGTGTTGTATATATTTATAATATTTGCATAGAGTTTATCGTTATTTTGGGCGTGGTGGGTGGCGAAGCCGAGCTGTCTTACAGCCCTCATGGTGTGGAGCTCAGTTCATCTCACTAGTTTCGTATTTCTCATGAAGGGTTGTTCTTAATGTTTCTATTTTAGCGAGGTCAAAAAGAGATCCCATTAGTTGCCTACTGATTTTTCTCGATTACTTTTGTTTTTTTACACGATTTTTCACTATCTGCAAAGACTAAACAGAGTATTGCGACTTTGTGCTTGTTTGTAAATAGAGAATGAACCAAAGAGAATCAATTGTAAAACAGTAAATGCTTGGATATTTTTGATATTTGTGGAAATTTATAGAGCGCGACTATCGCTCCGGAAGGAGCATCTTGGCGCTGAGCATACAGAGGATAAAAAACGTGGTGATAAAATGAATTATATAGCTGCTAGGACCGAGGCGTCAGACTGTTGGAATACCCAGGTTTTTAGAAGTTTTCTGAAGTGGGACTCCGTTTCGACTAGCCTGAGATTGACAGGAAGGCTGTTCCAGGCTCTGGTCGCTAGGAAGGAAAAAGTTTTTCCCCCTTTGGTTTTTAGCTTGAACCTTGGAATTATGACAAGGTTGGTTCCTGAGGATCTTAGACAGCGCGTAGGGGTCTAATAAGTGAAACGCTTGGAGAAGCCTGATTTCCTAGTGGCTTTGAATACAGTAAGCAGAAGTTTAAACAAAATTCTTTTGTGGAGTGGTAGCCAATGAAGTGCGTTAAGGGCTGCAGAGGCAGAGGACCTTCTGGGGAATTTGAGCACAAGTCTGGCCGCGGCGTGTTGAACGCTTTGGAGTTTCCTAAGGGTAGACTTCTTCACTCCTGCCATTAGTCCATTGCAATAATCAAGTCGGGAAAGGATTAAAGCAACCGCGACTGATTTTCTGGCTGCAATGGGGAGGAAGTCAAAGAATTTCTTCAGTTGTCTGATGAGACTAAAACAACACCCTGCAGTGATACGGACATGATCATCAAAGGAGAGGGATGTGTCAAATTGAATGCCAAGGTTGCGTGCCGAGGGAACAGCGCTAGGGGGGGCTTCTGAATTTTTAGGCCACCAGTCTTTTGGGCAGAAGGATAGGTCTTTTCCTAAAGGTATTATTTCAGTCTTAGCGCTATTGCATCTAAGATGATTTTTGTTCAGCCATAGAAAGACCTCAGAGAGACAATTCTGGAATCTAAGTTCTGCATCAATACATTTTTTATCAATGGTGACGACCAGTTGAGTGTCGTCAGCGTACGATGTAACGAGGACTCCATGGGATTCAATCACTGCAAGGAGGGGGGCCATATAAATGATAACAATCAATCAAATGGAGAGACAAGCAGGCACGACGGATTACAACGGGGGTAAAGGCCTGCGTTAACTACCCTTCACTATCTGCAAAGAGAGAGTACTACTAAGAGAAAAGAGGGGGGGGGGCAGCGTTCAAAGCACATCAGCGTGCATAAACACGAAAAAGTTTTTACCTATCACGTACTTGACATTTGACAGCTTTTGATATTTGCTATTAAAAAACCATTGAAATTCACTGAAAAAACCATAGGTTTCAGCCCATATATAGTTAGGGATTAGCATTTACAAAACCTTAATTTACTCGCACAAAACCATAGAAATTCGCATATATAGTTAGATGCAATAACTATATATCGCGCACCCGCAACCCACTGCTGATGATGTCACATATTACATCATTCATGACATGGTCAGTGACATCACCGATGACATCTCAAATGACATCATTCATGACATGGCCAGTGACATCACTGATGACATCACTGATGATATTTCAAATGACATCACTTGTAAAATCACTGATAACATCTCATTTGTCATTACTGATCACATCACTGATGATATCATTCTTGTGATAATACGATCAACCTCTTCAGACTCTAATATAACCTTAGATACAATCAGTGTAAACAGACTCCCACAGACTGTCACTCATCCATGGAGTTACTCACACACCTAGTCAGTCATGCAAAGAATCAATCACGCCTCCATTTCCTCAACTATACAGTTATACACACCTTACTTAATCAAACATATACTAACACATATTTACTCTCTTATACAATCGCTGATACAAGTTCACAATGATCCATACAGCCACTCACACATTCACTGGCTCTTATGCACAGTTATTTATATATGTCAACTCTTACATGTACTGTGTTTTACACATGTAGTTACTTTGACATGTAGCACTGGGATATCCATTCACTCACCAATACACTCATGCACACAGTCAACCGCCCATACAGCTTTTTTCACATGCACTTTTGAACCCATACATCTACTGAATCAACTGCTCACACATCTATGCACAGAGTCACACACCTCTCAGCCACCCCCACACACACACTGAGTCTCCCATACAAATATTTGGGCAACCAATCAATAACCCATATAGTTACTCATATAGCTACTGATCAACAAATGCAGCAGTTTACAGAACTACAGTAATAATGATGCACAAATTAAGACAGTTTAGTCACTAACCCATGTAATCAGTGAGACACATTTAATCATTCTCTCAAACAGTCAGTCATGCACCTACTAAATCCTTCATCCAAACATTTATACATCCACTCATTCTACAATATGTAAGACATATTTTAACTTTACAGAAACATACAGTCACTGGATGTTGTCATTTGAGATGTCATCAGTGATGTCATTTGAGATGTCATCAGTGATGTCATCAGTGATGTCACTGACCATGTCATGAATGATGTAATATGTGACATCATCATCAGTGGGTTGCGGGTGCGCGATATATAGTTATTGCAACTAACTATATATGCGAATATATATATATGTATATATATATATATATATATATATATATATATTACCTACTGGCTATCGCCAGTAGGTATATATAGTTAGGATTAATTCCCTATGGGATTTCTGAAAATTCTATGTCTAATAACTTTGGCGTTTGTGGACGGAATCGGCTGAAATTTTCAGGAAAATGGCACATTTTGTTTCTGAGCAGCCCCTAAAAATTTGGTGGGGTTCCGTCAAGGGGGGGCCGAGAAAAAAGGGGGGTCCCAAAACGCGTTTTTCCCATTCATTTTTCCATAGGGCCTTTGGCCTCACTTTTAGCTCGAACGGCTGAATGGATTTGCACGAAACTTGGCAAAATTGTAGGGACTGTTAGCCCGATGTGCCTTTGCTAGGTCTCAATATATGTGCTTCAGTGGATTTTGAGAAATTAACGTTTAAATCAAGATATATATCTGTAACAGCGCTCCGGGCAGCGATCCGGTCCGCTTACTTTTCGCTTATCGGAACTTTGCGCGCAGAAAGCTGATTGGCTCTCCGGTGTCTGTCAACATTCTAAACAGTCCGGAGCGGCCGCCATCTTGTCTCTCGGTAGGATCGAGAGAGAAGAAGAGGTGAAAAACGAAAGGGGAATTTAATGAAAGGGGACAAGGTATCCCCCTCTTGACCCCCTAGGAATGTTGTTGGGGTTATTAAAGGGTCCCGTGGGGAAAATAAAAAAAAAATGATTTTTCACGGTAGAAGCGCTTCACGGCCGCGAACTGGGCCGCAAACTGGTAGCGAAACGGGAATTCGCCATTTTGTGCTTCGTTAATTAAATTACTAGGTATAAGGGGGTGCGGGAGACGTATCCTAATCCCCTATGTTTCCTGAGGGTGGCTGAGGAGGCTGATATATGTTGATACATGTCTTCCAGCGGCTGTGCGTGAGCTTTTTTTTATTTTGCTGCGTGACAGTCCGGAGCGGCCGCCATCTTGTCTCTCGGTAGGATCGAGAGAGAAGAAGAGGTGAAAAACGAAAGGGGAATTTAATGAAAGGGGGCAAGGTATCCCCCTTTTGACCCCCTAGGAATGTTGTTGGGGTTATTAAAGGGTCCCGTGGGGAAAAGGAAAAAAAAATGATTTTTCACGGTAGAAGCGCTTCACGGGCCGCGAACTGGGCCGCAAACTGGTAGCGAAACGGGAATTCGCCATTTTGTGCTTCGTTAATTAAATTACTAGGTATAAGGGGGTGCGGGAGACGTATCCTAATCCCCTATGTTTCCTGAGGGTGGCTGAGGAGGCTCATATATGTTGATACATCTCTTCCAGCGGCTGCGCCATCTTGCCTTTTTTCCAATGCCACAATTTTGTCGTGCACGGCATCCATTTTAGATGCCAGGCTGGTCCCAGGCTATCACCTACCCCTGCGGATGTAGTTTATGGCCCCAGCTGTAGAGAATTCAGACATGCCAACCCTCCCGATTCAGGCGTGTGACTACTGATTTCAGTGCTAGTCTCCCGCCTCCCGATTTCTGCAAGCAAAAACCCGGGGGCATATTACGAACAACTAGCGATAATTTTTGTCTCTAACTTGTTTAGAGACAAAAATTATCGCCGCACATCGGCGATTTTTATCGCAGATAAACCTTGCTATTATCGCAGAAAAGTCAGCGATATTCATGTATTATCGAGCAAATGCTCTTAGCCATGTTATCCACCTCCCATTGGATAACATGGCTAAGAACTGCTCAGGGCAGGTGTTAAATTTTGGAGATATTCGCGCTTAGCGCGAATATCTCCAAAAGTTGGTAATAGAAGATAGCGATGTTAGGGACTGTTTCCAGTCGCTAACATCTTGGTACGCCACTTTGCATGTCATTAGTGATAAGTATCACTGACATGCAAAGCGGGGCCCAAGATGGTCGCTATCTCCTTTTAGCTGTCACTAACTGGTGTTAGCGACAGCTTGGTAATAGGGAGATAATTTTATCTCCGCTTTCATGGCTTTTAAAGCCAAAAAAGCGGAGATAAACCCCCTTGATAATATGCCCCACGATTCCTTGGGGGTTTCAGCTGACAGGGCTTGGTATTGTGTTACATGGTAATTTTTCCAGGAAACGTCAGAGGGTCGATGCAGGGGTTCTAGAAGAGGTGATAAACCATTTAAGCCTCATGAACAAGCGCATGGTCTTTTAAAGATTTGTGAAGTACTCGGGGCGGCGGTGTGTGTGTGCCCTCTTTTAGGAGCGGGCGGGGAGGCACTGCCAGCAACTTGCCAGGTCAGGTAGTGTTCAACACGTGCATCACCCTTTCTCTGCCTGCTATTGCGCTCCATGCTTCGGAAAGGTAAGAAAAAGAACGTGCATTTGAGTTTGAAATGTCCGATCCTGCAGCAGCACACTTCCAAAGCCCACACATGACAATACCCGATTCAAGGCCCCATTCACCCGTTTTTAAAAAAATAGATAACACTCCAACAAAGTAAGATTATAAAACTTTATTAACTATTAACTATAACGAACGGAACAAAAACTAAAAACATTTAAACATTTTTCAACACAAAAAGCAACAATGGTTAGAAGCTGTCTTTTGTGCGAATAGTCCCAAGGCAGCACAACGTGCAGAGTTCTGGACGGCACCCAGGTGATGTCGCCTGGGTGCCGCACTGGTTTTGGGATCCTACAATGCAGCACAGAAAAACAGCGTGGGGCGTCCCGGGTGGTGCGGGGGGAGGCCTCGTCAGTAGCGGTCTGTTGTGCGAATAGTCCCAAGGCAGCAGAACGCGTTGAGATATTGATGGGACTGTGTCCAGTGTCACATGGCTGACACAACATGTACGACAGGCACCCAGGTGATGTCCAGTAAACTGCCGCACTGGTTTTGGTATCCTACAATGCTGCTCCGAAAATTGGCGTGCGGCGGCCCGGGGGTGGGGGAGGCGGCGTGAACGGGCCTCCCCAGGTGGCGGCCATCTAGCTGAGTTGCGCCCGCTCTTGCGGCTACAGCATCTCGCTCACCATGTTGTTGAGTTGCTCCCACTCTTGCAGTGCAGCGATAGGCGGCTGCCACATGGCCCTTAAAATGGCGGACGGCTCCTCGGTTTTGGGCCTGGTCCACTGAAATGGCCCTGGGACACCTTGGAACTCGGACGCTTGCCTGCTAGGGCTTGGGCTCCATTCTCGAAAAGCGTCCCCTCAGCCGTGAAGATTCTACAAAAGTCTTGGGGGCCCCCGACTCCCGCAGGCTTCCGGTGGGGAGCGGCTGCCATGATTGCTCGCGGAATGACCACGACGGAGCCACGAGATGGTGGTGCTCTCATGGTGACGCCAGCTTCAGTCTGAAACATCCAGAAACAAGGTGGGGCTTTCATCGTTTGGGAAAAAAAAATGTTCTAAACCAATGAAAAGTGTTATTTTTAGGTCATATGACCAAGCCTTCCATCTTTAGGAAACCAAAAGTAAAATGAACCAATGAAAAGTTTTATAAACAAGTCACATGACCTGTTATGCGGCATAGGGCTACAAAAAGCGTAGAAAATCCGTTGGCACGTGAGGCGGCGTCAGTAGCGGACCGATGTGCGAATAGGCCGAAGGCAGCACAACGCGCCGAGATTCGGATGGCACTGAGGTGGTGTCCAGCAAATTGCCGCACTGGTGTGGCCATCCTACAATGCTGCGCCGAAAGACGGCGTGTCCAGCTGAGTTGCGGTCACTGTTGCGGTACAGTGACTCAAACGCGCCGAGATTCGGATGGCACCGAGGTGGTGTCCAGCAAATTGCCGCACTGGTGTGGCCATCCTACAATGCTGCGCCGAAAGACGGCGTGTCCAGCTGAGTTGCGGTCACTGTTGCGGTACAGTGACTCGAACGCGCCGAGATCCGGATGGCACCGAGGTGGTGTCCAGCAAATTGCCGCACTGGTGTGGCCATCCTACAATGCTGCGCCAAAAGATGGCGTGTCCAGCTGAGTTGCGGTCACTCTTGCGGTACAGTGACTCGAACGCGCCGAGATCCGGATGGCACCGAGGTGGTGTCCAGCAAATTGCCGCACTGGTGTGGCCATCCTACAATGCTGCGCCGAAAGACGGCGTGTTCAGCTTAGTTCCGGTCACTCTTCCGGCACAGTGACTCGAACGCGCCGAGATCCGGATGGCACCGAGGTGGTGTCCAGCAAGTGGCCGCACTGGTGTGGCCATCCTACAATGCTGCGCCGAAAGTCGGCGTGGGGTGCCCCGTTGGCTTATGAGGTGATGTCAGTAGTGGACTGATGTGTGAATAGGTCGGAACCAGCACAAGGCGCCAAGATCCGAATGGCAAGTCCTGGATGTTGAGTGCCTCAGTTGAGAGTTCTGAGCAGTGCTTGTAAGACTGTCTGAAGCTTATTTGCACCTGCTGCAGCTTCACTATTGCCCTGGTGTGGCCAAAGGTGGCACATGACATAGGCGGCCGGCTCCCGAGGTGCGGCGGAACTTTTTTCCTTTTCCTTTCTGCTTCTTTTCCTACAATCCGTTTCATCTGAAGACACGACCAGGTCCCTGAATGTGTTCAGCGGGACGCTATTGATTGAATGAAAATGGCGGCTTGACACAAAGCTGACTCAAGCGTTACTGTTGATGCTATACAGACAAAAATTGGTTTTCAGTTTGTACATTCTTCAGGTTTTTTTTTTCCATCCAAGTCTGATTGAGAGTTTGTAGAAAAATGGCTTCAGATTTTCCACATACTACTCTTCAACATTCTTCCTAAATGTAACAATGTGAAACTCACTAGGAGAACGGCTGTTTCTGTTTCCTTTCAAAATGCTGCCAACAATATTTTCTGAATGGAAGACACCATCTTGTAGCATAAAGGGCCGAAAGGGGTTCTGGTCTGGCCGATGGTTGGTGGAGACATTTTGACTATATCTTGGACCTGCCCGGCCTCGCCCAAAATGGCGCCGGTATAAATGGGACTCGTAACTCCTTGCCCGCAAATGTATATCTAGAAAATGTTATTGTAAGTGGCTGTGTCGTATTTTAATTACAAAATGTACGTCCACCGATTCCGCAACTGTTAGACACCTTTGTTCTTGCAACCTAATGGCCCGCTCGTTACGTTCTTCTACAGTGTAAATGTCTCCTCATCATATACGATTTCAGTTTGCTCCGTGGCCGGCCCACGTGGTTATAGGCCCGTATTTGTATACTGACATTTTCACAATAAAGGTTTTTAAAACAAAACACGGTAGTAGTATTTACATTGGTAAAGTTTTTACTTTTAGTCACTGTTTTCGAATCAGTAAAGGCAAGTGAAATAAAGCAGTCCAATTACATGACGGATAAAAGGTATAATATGTAGGAACGCAGTAAAGATAAATGCTTAATAGCAGTTATGTTTTTCATGTCTGCAATATAAAGTGATCGATAAGAATCTGATAATCAGGCGTATCGGCGACTAAGATAGCAGGCCGAATCTCTTTTACTCAACGGCTCCGTTATGGAAGGAAGAAACGCCCTTTTTCTCGAAAAAGGAATATATTTTACTTACAAGACAGTTGTAAATTTTCCGGGAAAGTACATTAGCCTGGAATATTATAACATATGTTTGAAAAAAAAATATTGTTCGAAAACAATAAAAAGCGTAATTTTTAGGTCATATGACCAAGCTTTTCATCATTAAATTAACAAAAGTAAAATGAACCAATGAAAAGTTTTATTAACAAGTCACATGTCCTGTTATGCTTACGTTGCGCGCTGCGCGCCGCGCCGCGGATCACTTCCGGGTGCGGTAACGCGGCGTGTCATATAACGCATTACGCGACAACGTAGGTCAAGAATATAGTCAAAATGTCTCCACCAACCAGCGTTCGGAACACAACTGCTTTCAGCAGTCCAAAAAGTTCTGTTAAATGACAACAGAGGGGACAGGCAACAAGAACCATCAGTCAAAGAGGGGAGGGCAAGTTCTTCTCTTCCGGGTCATGTTGGGGCGCTACCGGAACTGATCGAATTGGTAGTCTACAGTGTTTCTGGATGTTTCAGACTAAAGCTGGCGTCAGCATGAGAGCACTACCATCTCGTAGCTCCGTCGTGGCCATTCCACGAGCAATCATGGCAGCCGCTCCCCACCAGAAGCCTGCGGGAGTCGGAGGCCCCCAAGACTTTTGTAGAATCTTCACGGCTGAGGGGACGCTTTCGAGAATGGGACCCAAGCCCTATCAGGGAAGCGTCCGAGTTCAAAGGTGTCCCAGGGCCATTTTAGTGGACCAGGCCCAAAACCGAAGAGCCGGCCGCCATTTTGAGAGTCCTGTGGCAGTCGCCTATCGCTGCACCGCAAGAGTGGGCGCAATTCAGCTGGATGGTGGGCAAGACGCTGTAGCCGCAAGAGTGGGCGCAACTCAGCTGGATGGGACAAGGTTCAGAATTGAAGAGTCATCAAAAGGCAAAAAGTTCCGCCGGATCCCGGGAGCCGGCCGCCTATGTCGGGGGCGATCTCAGGCTACACCAGTGCTATAAGACTTGGGGAGGGTGTCGGAGCCAAGCATCTTCTCCGAGTCCATGGCCATCACACCGCCCCTCAGGGGCCTTCGTCAAGCTGTTTAGGAAGGTAACATATCACATTGTTTTCTAATGCAGTCAGGTCCACAAACGACACTCACTTACTTTGAGAATAGTGAAGCTGCAGTAGGTGGAAATAAGCTTCAGACAGTGTTACAAGCGCTGCTCAGAACTCTTAACTATGGCACCCAACATCCAGAACTTATGCT
This sequence comes from Lissotriton vulgaris, assembly GCF_964263255.1. NCBI lineage: Eukaryota > Metazoa > Chordata > Amphibia > Caudata > Salamandridae > Lissotriton > Lissotriton vulgaris. Next base: position 43,600 of record NW_028243519.1, read on the forward strand.
ATTTGAGAATGGCAGTGACATCGAAGCATCTCAGGGACCAAAACCATTAACGTACTTTCACGTATGAAAATCTTACTTGGGGAGGGGGCAGGAGCGAAGCGCCCCCTCCCAGTCAGCGCCACCACAGCGTATGTTGAAAATTTGAAGCCATCGTTCTACAAAGTCAACCAAACTTGGATTAAAAATCTAGAAAAATGTACAAACTGAAAACCAGTTTTGGTCTGCATAGCATCAGTAGCAACGCTTAAGTTAGCTTTGTGTCAAGCCGCAAATTTGATTCAACAAAGCACAGACATTGAAAAAGGCTCAAATTCAGAACTCTAAACTATGGCACCCAACATCCAGGAGCTTGCCATCCGGATCTTGGAGCCTTGTGCTGCTTTCGATCTATTCAAACATCGGTTCACTACTGACATCATCTTATAAACCAACGTTATGTAAATAGTTTTTTAATAAAATGTTTTACCCTGTTTCTTTGCTGGTGTGTTGTCTATATTTTTAATATTTGCATACGGTTTGTCGTTATTTTGTGCGGGGTGGGTGATGGAGCCGAGCTGTCTTGCAGCCCTCATGGTGTGGAGCTCAGTTCATCTCACTATTTTCGTATTTCTCATGAAGGGTTGTTCCTAATATTTCTATTTTAGCGAGGTCAAAAAGAGATCCAATTAGTGGCCTACTGATTTTGCTCGATTACTTTTATTTTTTTTACACGATTTTTCACTATCTGCAAAGACTAAACAGAGTATTGCGACTTTGTGCTTGTTTGTAAATAGAGAATGATCCAAAGAGAACCAATTCTAAAACAGTAAATGCTTGGACAACAATCAATCAAATGGAGAGACAAGCAGCCACGACGGATTACAACGGGGGTAAAGGCCTGCGTTAACTACCCTTCAGTATCTGCAAAGAGAGAGTACTACTAAGACAAAAGAGGGGAGGGGGGGGGGTGCAGCGTTCAAAGCACATCAGCGTGCATAAATACGAAAATGTTTTTATTTATCACGTACTTGACATTTTAAAGCTTTTCATATTTGCTATTAAAAAACCAATGAAATTCACAGAAAAAACCATAGGTTATAGTGGATATATAGTTAGGAATTTGCATTTACAAAACCTTGAAAATTCAATGAAAAAACCATTGGTTTTAGGCCATATATAGTTAGGGATTTGCATTTACAAAACCTTATTTTACTCGCATAAAACCATTGAAATTCCATATATAGTTATAAGCGCTAACTATATATCGCGCACCCGCAATCCACTGCTGATGATGTCACATATTACATCATTCATGACATGGTTAGTGACATCACTGATGACATCACTGATGACATCTCAAATGACATCACTGATGACATCACTGAAAACATCTCATTTGACATGACTGATAACATCACTGATGATATCATTCATGTGATAATACGATGAACCTCTTCAGACTCTAATATAACCTTAAATACAATCAGTGTAAACAGACACTCACAGACTGTCACTCATCCATGGAGTTACTCACACACCTAGTCAGTCATGCAAAGAATCAATCACACCTCCATTTCCTCAAATATACAGTTATACAAACTTTACTTATTCAAACATATACTAACACATATTTACTCTCTTATACAATCCCTGATACAAGTTCACAATGATCCATACAGCCACTCACACATTCATTGGCTCTTATGCACAGTTATTTATATATGTCAACTCTCACATGTACTGTGTTTTACATATGTACTTACTTTGACATGTAGCACTGAGATATCCATTCACTCACCAATACACTCATGCACACAGTCAACCGCCCATACAGCTGTTTCCACATGCACTTTTGAAACCATACATCTAGTGAATCAACTGCTCACACATCTATGCACAGAGTCACACACCTCCCAGCTACCCACACACACACTCAGTATCCCATACAAATACTTGGGCAACCAATCAATAACCCATATAGTTACTCATATAGCTACTTATCAACACATGGAACAGTTTACAGAACAACAGACATAATGATGCACAAATTGAGACAGTTTAGTCATTAACCCATGCACTCAGTGAGACACATTTAATCACTCACTCATATAGTCAGTCATGCACCTACTAAATCCTTCATCCAGACACTTATATATCCACTCATTCTTCAATATGTAAGAGATATTTTAACTTTACAGAAACATACAGTCACTGGATGATGTCATTTGAGATGTCATCAGTGATGTCATCAGTGATGTCACTAACCATGTCATGAATGATGTAATATGTGACATCATCAGCAGTGGATTGCGGGTGCGCGATATATAGTTAGCGCTTATAACTATATATGGAATTTCAATGGTTTTATGCGAGTAAAATAAGGTTTTGTAAATGCAAATCCCTAACTATATATGGCCTAAAACCAATGGTTTTTTCATTGAATTTTCAAGGTTTTGTAAATGCAAATTCCTAACTATATATCCACTATAACCTATGGTTTTTTCTGTGAATATATATATATATATATATATATATATATATATATATATATAGGCCAAGGTGTATTGAAGAGTGGGTGAGTGTATGACTTTCTGAATGGATGATTTAGTTGGTGGGTGACTGACTGTATAAGTGAGTGATTAAACGTGTCTTACTGAATGCATGGGTTAGTGACTAAACTGTGTGAATTTCTGTATCAGTCTGTCTGTTGGTATGTAAGCGGCTGCATGGGTTGGTGAGTAGCTACATGAGTGTCTATATAGGTTATTGATTGGTTGTCTGAGTATCTGTATGGGTGCCTGAGTTTCTGTGTGGGTGGGTGGGGTTTGTGTGACTCCCTGTATGGATTTGTGAGTGGGCGATTCACTGGGTGTATGGGTTCAAGGGTACATATGTGAGTCTGTATTGGTCAGTGAGTTTGTGTATGGCTGTGTTGGTGAGTGAATGGATGTTTCAGTGGTACATTTGTGAGTAACTACATATGTAAAAGGCAGTATAGGTGAGTGTTGGAGTATATAAATGACTATATGTGAGAGTGAGTGATTGTGAGAGTAGCTGTGTGGATGAGTGTGTGCTTGTGTCAGTGATTGTATACGAGAGTAAATATGTGTTAGTATCTGAATGAATAAGAAAGGTGTTTTGTGTATAACTGTATAATTGAGTAAATGGGAATGTGGTTTATTATTTGCATGACTGACTAGCTGTGTTAGTAACTTTATGGGTGAGTGGCGGTGTGTGAGTGTCTGTATAGGTGTATGAGTACATATGATAGTGGCTGTATTGATGAGTAGAAGGGTAAGGGTGCCTTCAAGGGACTTTATTTAGTCTATATTTATTGGTTCAAGTTATTTTAGAAAGGACCAATCGATCGTCCTTAGAGTGAGTTAATCAAGAATCTATTATCTTAACAGAAAACAGTATTGTGAACATATAACATATAAACAAAGACACAAGGTGTATACGAAAAAATGTTTTTATCAAATAATTCATTAAAGGAAACCAACTTCATATACAGATAAATAAATAAATAAGATTTAGGACTGTGGGTACACACATAAGTAAATTACTAAGTGACTCAACAGAACCTAAAAAACACCTATCCCAAAATATATTGAATCAAACAAAGAAGGGGATAAGATGTGCTGTCGACGTTTCGGTTTCTTAGGAATTAATTGCTGAAACCATCCTCAGGACTGTTATCAATTGAGATCTGTATAGAGATATTGTAATCTGAAAATCAAAAGATATTTAAAATTACAATACTACACTGGCTATATTCGTTACACCCTGGTGACAAAACAATGAAACTTAACAATGCTGACAAAAGACAATGTTATAATATGTACAACATAAACACAATGTGAACATAGGGTTCATTTACCTAAAAAGTGTGAACATGGAATTAATTTACCTAAAAACAGAAAACATTCCAGTAGTTCCTACATCTTTGTCTGAAAAAAACAATTGTTTATGATATTATCTACCCAGTTTATCCAAACGGATTCGGGACCATAATTTATGGTTCAAAAATAGGAAAAAACAAATAGGTTTATTTAGCCTTTAAGACAGATAGCCTCCATTTCATCAAGGTCCATCACTATATATCAGATAACTCAGTTAAGTCAGATGTGATTGTTTTATCAACATTTATGGTATCAGTCTTATGAGTGCATAACATAAACTATGGGTGAAAGTTTACCTCCCATGCAAGATGACTTCATGATTCTTCATATATATTTGAAGCATTGTTATTTGGTTATTCAGTAAAAGGTGTCATACAGCGGATGTTATATGAGACCATATTTTGCAAATGCAGTAATTCGCATTTCAATCTATACTATCAGGAGAGTCTAAATACCTGTTTGCAAAAGTACTGCCACTTCATCACATGTAAGACTCGTTTGTGGATCGCAGTGTCTTTATAACATGACTGAAACAAAAAAAGGGGGGCATGTTGGGTCTATATTTTTAAGTTGGACAGAGGAAGACCTATTAAGTTATTGAAAACATACCTATTAGTTGTAAAGCAACTGACTTCATATATTAATCAAAGCTGGACGTGAAGTCGAGTCTTCACTCATAGAGCACAGGTACTTTGCAAGGCAGAGGTCGTCTGAAAAAATAATAATAAAAATTCTCTAGATCTTGTCTATGTTTTGATATAGTGGCCACATAGTGCTCAAGGATTAATCTTACCCAGTGTGAGTGGAGTGGAGTCTTGTCAACCACCGGGATCAATATAGAGCAATTAAGGCAAGTCAAGTTGAATTAGGTACAATAGCGAGCAGTCATCAGTCCTGCACCGTCTATCCAAAGGTTAAAAAAAGAGAGAAAGATGTGTACGCGTTAGATACACAAGTGTCCAAACGCTTTCGAAATTACTAGCGTTATGGCAGTTCACAGGGCATGCAATAGTTACTTTGGCGCACAAATGGTGGCCTTCGGAGTTGGGTGTGACTCCCCTCCCAGCGGCAGAGATAAAAAACCTGGGGGTGTGGCTTGATCCTTCTCTGAGTTTCATCTGTCATACCAAGAAGGTGGCGGCTTCTTGCTATGGCATCATCAGAGGACTTCGACCCATCCTCAAATTCTTTGATGCACCCACAAGACAGCTGGTGGTCCAAGCATCAGTGCTGTCCAGGCTGGACTATGCCAGCTCCCTACTGATGGGGGTTAACCAGTCAGAATTTCTGCAGCTCCAGCGGGTTCAAAATGCTGCGGCCCGACTGGTGACAGGTCTGCCTAGGCGGTGCTCGGTGTCCAATGCCCTGCGCTCTCTCCACTGGCTCCCCGTGCAGCAGAGGATTAGATTCAAGGTTCTCTGCCTTGCATTTAAAATCCTCAAGGGTACTTCCCCACAAATCTTGGAGAAACTGCAGATCCCCTATGTCCCCTCTCGCACTCTTAGATCGCTAGCCCAGAGGTTAGCAGTGGTCCCGCGTTTTAAGTTGAGCAGAATTGGTGGCCGCTCCTTTCGAGTCCTGGCAGCGAGCTGGTGGAATTCTCTTCCTCCACAAATCCGGGCCATCGATGAGCTCCTTCAGTTTAGACGGGCTATCAAGACCTTTTTATTTGTTTATCTCATCTGTTGTGTCTCTTCTCCTTTCTGCCCGCTTTTAATGCTGTGTTGTGTTTACCTTCTCAAAGCGCCAGGACGCCCCTTTGCTGGGGCAGCTGTGCGCGGTACAAATAAAAATAACATAACATAAGGTGCGTGTTATACTTAGCTTAACTAAATATAACGGCTGAATTTCTCTGGTTTTGTACAAGTGAAATGTCCAACTAACTATAATGTCCCTGAAACCTGTCGTTTTTTCAGTGAATTTCTAGGGTGTTTTAATTTCTCATTTCTAACTATAACGTCCCTGAAACCTATGGTTTTTTCTGTGAATTTCTATGGTTTTTTAAATGATAATTTCTAATTATGCCTGCATAGGTAGGACATGTGCAGAAAGAGGAAGAAATGTGCAGAAAGACACCAGAGAAGTGCAGAAAGAGGAAGAAAGGTTAAGGAAGAAGCAAACGAAATACAGAAAGAGGCGACAGAAGTCAGGAAAAAGAAGGAATAAATATAAAGAAAGAAGCAAGAAATGTGTAGCAAGAACCAATAGAGGTGCAGAAAGAGACCTACTTTGACTGTACCTTACAACAGACTCATACAAAGTACCCTAATCACTAATCCTTCTCCGAAGATGTCTTAAACCTCAGTTTTTTCTTGAAGGTTCACTATTAAACAATTGGTCAGAATGTTGGGCCTACCAAAGATAAAACAGCAATTCTAAGGATATCCCTGTTGTAAGTCTGGCCAAATTTGTGAAGGTATGCAAGTGTGTCTATGCTTTTCCTTAGTGACTTGTTAAATGAAAATAAACATGCAAAGACTTGAATACCTTGAATACTCCGAAATTTTATGTAAAAAAAGGTGTTTGCATTTCTTTCTGCTCACAATATAGGGCACATTGGTATTCAATAGTATATTTGAGGGACTTCATAACATATAGATACACAAGACATGTCTGTCTGGGCAATCGAATGACAGAGTAGAACTAAAAAGATTTGACCACCTATGAGAGAAGCTACCCGCTTTTTTAAGCTACCATCTTCAGATGCAAAACACATGTGAAAATACATGTGCAAGTAGACATATACCTCAGTCATGAGAGCACACAGGCCTTTAAACTTGATAGCTTGCATTTCCCATTTGAATATAGAAACAGGCAAGAGAAGTACAGAAAGGAGCAAGAGAATTGCAAAAAAACAAGAGAGGTGCAGAGAGAGGGAACAGGGGTGCAGAAATAGGCAGGAGAGGTGCAGAAAAAGGGAAGAAGGTGCAGAAACAAGGAACAGGGGTGCAGAAAGAAGCAAGAGTGGTGCAGAAAGAGGCACAAGGGGTTCAGAAAGAGGCACGAGCAATGCAGAAAGAAGTAAGAAAAGTGAAGAAAAAAACAGCAGAGGTGCAGAACGAGGAAAAAAGGGTGGAGAAGGAGGCAACAGAAGTGCAGAAATAAGCAAGAATTTTGCAGAAAGAAGCAAGACGGGTGCACAAAGAGGTGAGAGAAGTGCAGAAAGATGCAACAGAGGTGCAGAAATTAACAAAAGAAGTGCAAAAAGAAGGCACAGAGGTGCATAAAGAGGCAAGAGAGTTTCAGAAACAGGCAAGGGAGATGCAAAAGAAGGGAACAGGAGTGCAGACAGAGGCAAGAGAATTGCAGAAAGAGGCAAGATGGATGACGAAAGAGACAAGAGTGGTGCATAAAGAACCAAGAGATGTGCAGAAAGAGGGAAAAGAGGTGCAGAAAAAGGCAAGAGATGTGCAGAAAAAGGAACTAAGGGTACAGAAAAAAGCAAGAGAAGTGCCGAAAGAGGCAAGTGGGGTGCAGAAGGAGGCAAGAGAACTGCAGAAAGAGGCAAGTGAGTTGCATAAACAGGCAAAAGGGGTGCATAAAGAGGAAACAGATGTGCAGACAGAGGCAAGGGAGGTATAGAAAGAGGCAAGAGGGGTACAGAAAGAGGCAAGAGGGATGCATACATTTGCAACAGAGGTGCTGAAAGAACCAAGAGATGTGCAGAAAGAGGGAAAAGAGGTGCAGAAAGAGGCAAGGGATGTGCAGAAAAAGGGAAGAAGTGTGCAGAAAAAAGCAAAAGAAGTGCCGAAATAGGCAAGTGGGGTGCAGAAGGAGACAAGAAAACTGCAGAAAGAGTCAAGAGAGTTGCATAAACAGGCAAAAGAGGTGCTGAAAGAGAGAACAGGTATGCAGACAGAGGCAAGAGAGGTGCAGAAAGAAGCAAGAGATGTGCAAAAAGAGGCAAGAGAATTGATGAAAAAAGCAACAGAGGTGTAGAAAGAAGCAAGAGAAGTGCAGAAAGAGGCAAGTGAGGTACAGAATGAGGCAAGAGAGATGCTGAAAAGGGAAGAAAAGTACAGAAAGAAACAAAAGAAGCGCAGAAAGAAGGAACAGATGCAAAAAGAGTTAAGAGGGGTGCTGAAAGAAAGAGATATGCAGAAACAAACAAGAGAAGTGCAGAAAGAAGAAACAGTGGTGCAGAAGGAGGCAATAGAACTGCAGAATGAGGCAAGAGAGTTGCATAAACAGGCAATAGAGGTACTGAAAGAGAGAACAGGTATGCAGACAGAGGCAAGCGAGGTAGAGAAACAGGGAAGAGGGATGCAGAAATTGACAAGAGAGGTGCAGAAAGAGGAATGAGGGGTGCGGAAAGAGGGATTGGGCTGCAGAAAGAAGCAAGTGAGGTGCAGAAAGAGGCAACAGAGGTGCAGAAAGAAGAAAGAGATGTGCAAAAAGAGGCAAGAGAATTGATGAAAAAAGCAACAGAGGTGTAGAAAGAAGCAAGAGAAGTGCAGAAAGAGGCAAGTGAGGTACAGAAGGAGGCAAGAGAGATGCAGAAAAGGGAAGAAGGGTACAGAAAGAAACAAAAGAAGTGCAGAAAGAAGGAACAGAGATGCAAAAAAGAGGGTAGAGGGGGGCCGAAAGAAGAAAGAGATATGCAGAAACAAACAAAAGAAGTGCAGAAAGAAGAAACAGAGGTGCAGAAAGAGGTAACAGGGGTGCAGAAAGAGGGAAGAGGGGTGGAGAAAGAGGGAAGAGGGGTGGAGAAAGAGGAAAGGCGGTATAGAAAGAAGCAAGAGAGCTGTAGAGAGAAACAAAAGATGTGCAGAAAGAAGACACAGAGGTACAGAGAGAGGCAAGAAAGGTACTGAAAGAGGGAAAAGAGGTACAGAAAGAGGCACAAGGGGTGCAGAAAGAAGCAAGAGAAGTGCAGAAAGAAGAAACAGAGGTGCAGAAAGAGAGAAGAGGGGAGCAGAAAGGGGCAAGAGAAGTACAGAAAGAAGTAACAGAGATGTAGAAAGAGGGGTGGGGAAAGAGGGAAGCAGAGAGAAGCAAGAGAGATGCAGAAAGAAACAAAAGAAGTACAGAAATAAGGACCCGAAGTGCAGAAATTGACAAGAGGAGTGCAGAAAAAGAGAAGAGTGGTGCAGAATGAGGCTCAAGGGGTGCAGAAAGAGGCATATGTGATTCAGAAAGAGACATGAGTGATGCAGAAAGAAGAAGGAAAAGTGAGGAAAGAAGCGACAGAAGTGCAGAACGAGGGAAGAGGGGTGGTGAAAGAGACTTCAGAACTGCAGAAAGAAGCAACAGAGATGTAGAAAGGGGAAAGAGAGTAGAGAAAGAGGAAAGAGGGGTGCAGAAAGAAGCAAGGGAGGTGCAGAAAGAAGCAAAAATAAGTGAAGAAAGAACGAACAGAGGTGCAGAAAGAGGCAAGAGAAGTGCAGAGAGAGGGGAAAAGGGTGCAGAAAGAGGCACAATGGTTGCAGAAAGAAGCAAGAGAAGTGCAGAAAGAAGAAACAAAGGTACAGAAAGAAGGAAGAGGGGTGCAGATAGGGGCAAGAGAAGTCCAGAAATAAGCAACAGATGCAGAAAGAGGGAAGAGGGGCTGGGAAAGAGGCAAGAGGGAAGCAGAGAAAAGCTAGATAGATGCAGATAGAAACAAAAGAAATGCAGAAATAATGAACAGATATGCAGAAAGAGGTAAGAGAAGTGCAGAAAGAGAGTAGAGGGCAGAAACAGGCACAAGGGTGCAGAAAGAGGCACGAGGGGTGCAGGAGGACATAAGAACAGTAAAGAAAGAAGAGGTGCAGAACGAGGGAAGAGGGGTTGTGAAAGAAGCAACAGAAGTGCAGAAAGAAGTAACAGAGATGCAGAAAGAGGGAAGAGAGGTTGAGAAAGCGGCAAAAGCGGTGCGTAAAGAAGCAAGAGAGGTACAAAAGAAACAAAAGAAGTGAAGAAATAAGGAACAGAGGTGCAGAAAGAAGCAGGAGATGTACAGAAAGAGAGAGAGGGGTGCAGAAAGAGGTACAAGGGTTGCACAAAGAATGGACAGAGGTGCATAAAGAAGCAAGAGAGGTGCAGAAAAAAACAGAAGAATTGCATAAAGAAGGAACAGAGGTGCATAAAAAGTCATGAGGGGTGCAGAAAGATGGATGAGGTGTGTAGAAAGAAGCACGAGTGGTGCAGAAAGAGGCATGAAGGGTGCTGGAATAAGCAAGAGACGTGAAGAGAGAAACAAAAGAAGTGCAGAAAGAAGGAACAGCAGTGCAGAAAGGGGCAAGAGGGGTGTAGGAAGAGGTAAAAGGGGTGCAGAAAGAAGCGAGAGGTGCAGAAAGAAACAAAAGAAGTGCAGAAAGAACAGAGGTGCATAAAGAGGCAAGATGGGTGCACAAAGGGGGAAGAGGGGTGTGAAAGAGGCAAGAGGAGTGTAGAAATGAGCAAGAGGAGTGCAGAAACGAAGCAACAAAGGTACAGACAGAGGCAAGATGGGTACAGAAAGAGGCAAAATGGGTGCAGAAAGAAGTGAGAGGTGCAAAAAGAAACCAAAGAAGTGCAGAAAGAACAGAGGTGCAGAAAGAGGTGAGAGGGTTGCACAAAGAGGGAAGAGGGGTGTGAAAGAGGCACGAGGAATACAGAAAGAAGCAAGAGGTATGCAAAAAAGGGAAGAGCAGTGCAGAAAGAGGCACTTAGCATGCAGAAAGAAGCTAGCGATGAACAGAAAGAAACAAAAGAAGTGCAGAAAGAAAGAAGAGAGGTGCAGAAAGAGGCAACAGGACTGCAGACAGAGCTTTTATTCCTTCAAAGGAATCACTGAAAAAGCTCCATTGGGTACCACAGTGAGCTGATGTGTCTCACCTGGATGAATCACCCCCTCTGAGTGTTCTTGCTTCAGGGTACCCCCCCTTGTAAGATTCAGGCTATGCTGGTGGCCCAAGTGTTATATTCAGAATTATCCGGCGGTTTCCAAGCGCTGTAACTGACAGCGCGTTCAGGATTTGACGTGCGCCGGTTTTCTACCTGCCGGCTTTCCATTACCACGCAGAACTCTCTTGTGCTCGCAGTCCCTAGAGGCGTTCCTGTGGCAGCATGGCTCCAAAGCTCGCAACCAAGACAGCAGCTGCAAGGGCTCCATCTGCTGCTATCGCAGCTTGAGCCAACAGTCCGGTGGAATCGACTGACATACGAGTGACTGACGCTCTCTACATTAATGGGGGGCCCGTGCAGGCATCTTTGACTGAGCAAGCTCATCCTCCGCAGTCTGGGCTCATTACGGAATGCCCAGTGGTTGCTACCCATGCAGAGGGTTCTGTAACTAGAACTCTGCAGCCTTCGTCTAGTCTCCCGGTGAATGGGAGTATGGGAATTGTAGTACATCAAATGGAGAACGCCTTAATTCCGGTGCATCCAGTTTTAAATATTCCTGAGTACAAGGCTGCTACTATTTGCTCAATGGCAGGTAATGAATCCTCTAGGGAGCATTAAGGGGGGGACACATTTTTCTCCCTATCAGAACACACTGGCTCATCGATTGACGATGAAGACGATCAGGAAAGAGAATGGACTGACGATTGTAGTGATATTGGAGACTGGGGCCTAAATGAAGTCCTTAGCGACGAGATCTCACCTCGCAGTCCTCGTACTGTCCGTAAAGGTAATAGTTTAAAATCCCAGGGCGCTTTAATAGTGGCAGCAGGTGTATCTGGACTGCCGCCCTGGGATAACCAGACAAGAACTGGTGAAGAGCCGTATGGAGAAACTTAGACTAGCAGAGTTAGAATTAACTTCTAATATTAAGAATGGCTCTAACATAGAGGAGTGTAAGCAGGCCATTGCTATAATGAAGGCTAAACTCTTGGAGTCTTTTGGGCAGGACCTTGCTGCTAAATATCTTCAATATTGCACAATGATGTTCGAATATGGAGCGAATTCGGGCAGGGTGTTGGCCAAGAGACTCCAACGGAAAAATGTACAGAGCCATATTGTTAAAATCCAGGACGAAAATGGGGTGGTTCAGGATACTCAGGAGGGAGTGACTGATGTGTTTCAAAGGTTTTATTCTGCACTTTATACTGAAGATATCATGAGCACTGAGGGGGAGTCTGAGGTTGAGGATTTCTTATTGGGTTTGGACACTTCAAAGATTTCTTATGAACAGAATGAATGGCTGCCAGCCCCTTTTTCTTGGCATGAGGTTGAGTTAGCTGTTAAAGCTTTAGCTAATGGGAAGGCCTCTGGCCCAGACACCATCCTTTGGAGTTTTATAAGATTTTTCTCGAGGAGATACAACGGGATCTTTTAACCATTCTCAGGGCCACACAGAGAGGGATTGTCCCTGACTTGTGGCTTCAGAACACATTTGTTCTGTTAAAAAAAAGGGAAAGTCCGAGTTGAGCCCGTCATCCTTCCGACCAATCTCCCTTATTAACAGTGACAGTAAAATATATTCAAAGATGATAGAATCTAGGCTAGCAGAAGTCATTGTTCAATTGGTCTCCCTGCGTCAACATGGGTTTATCCCGGGCAGGGACACTGCGGACCATGTCCTGCGTGTCATTGCCCTATTGGATGTGTCCACGGTCACGGCCTCTCCCCTCGGAGTGATCCTGTTGGACGCCGAGAAGGTGTTCAACAGGGTCTCCTGGGGGTTCTTGTGGTCCGTGCTTCGGTGGAAGGGTTTCAGTATTGAATTTGTTCAGGCAATTAGGGCACTATATACTTTTCCGGTAGCAGCCCTACGCATTTCCGGTCAGGAGTCAGGGTACTTTAACATTAGTAGAGGCACTAGGCAGGGGTGCCCTTGTTCACCACTGCTCTTTGCTCTGTATATCGATCAGTTTTTTAGCAAAATTTAAGGGCACCCGGGTATATCACCAATAAGGATCAATGGTACAGAATACCGTGCCCTGGCTTACGCGGACGACATTTTAGTCTTAACATCAGATATTTCTTCTGCATTCTCAGCCCTCAAAGCGTCAACTGAACAGTTTGGGTTAGCATCAGGGTATAAGTTAAATGTGGCATAAAACTCAGGTTGTTCAAACGCCCAACATGCCACATTCTGAGGCCCCAGCTGTCAGCAAAGCAACCTATCTAGGAGTTAAGATCACGGCTGTAGTAGAAACTATTCCGGATTTGAATATTCTTCCGGTAGTGGACGCAGTAAACACCAAGCTGGAACGGCTGGACCATTTACATCATTCCCTCTATGGTCGCTGCAGTGTTCTTAAAATGTTGATACTCCCAAAGTTTTTGTATCTTTTTTTTTTTTTGTATGTTCTTATATAGCGCTCGACTACCCGGAGGCATCTCGGCGCTTGCCTTGGGAACCCGTCCTGGCTTTTCCCTGTGAGATAGCCCCTAACGGGCATCCCCAAGGTGAAAGCCAGGCATCCCGCCGCGGGGGGCCGTTGTGGAGATTAAGCAAGCTTAATGCCCAGAGTTGCAGAGTGTGAACCCATGATTAGGTCAGGCACCGAAGCGAGAATTATCGAGTCCGTGGACATTTGAGCTCAAGACCCTGCCGCGTCGGGAATTGAACCCTGGTCCCGGGTCTGACCTCTGCTTCAGGGTCTGCCTGCTCTAACCAGTGAGCCACACTTCTCCACCGACAACAACAACTTTTCAGGACCATTCCCCTAGAAATCTCACAAAGTAGTTTGGAAAAGGCCGATAGGATCTGTCATAGGTTTCTTTGGGGATATCGCTGTCCCCGCAGGGCTGCTAAGTGGATATGTCTTCCCCAGGATCGGGGCGGCTGGACGGTACCCAATCTGTTATTATATTATTGGTCAGTGATGGTGCAATTTTTGGGAGTGCCGCTGTTTGGAGATAATGCTGTGGTCCCGCCATGTATCAGACCTACTATTTTTGAGATTGGGCTTGGCACGGCTGCTAAGGGAATCTTGACACATGTTTTGGAGCCAAGTTATTTCAAAAAGACCAGGTTTAAGGTGATCATTGCCATGTTTCTAATTTGGCAGAAAATTCGGTGGAAACTGTTTATTCCCAATGTACTTCAGGACACAAGAGGACCTCATCACTCTACCTGCAGTGCACCAAGAGGTGTGTTTGCACAGTGGTGTAAAAATTAGCATGGCCTCGGAAAACCTCTCAGCAACCCCACTGTGTGAGGCTAACTGGAGGTACCTGGTGGGCTAGTTAGCCCCCAGGGACCCTCAGTATACAAAGAGTCTTAATCTCTCAACCCAGAGCACACCATGAGGCACATTTGCATAGGTGTGCTGGAGGGGGTGGGGCCTCCGGCGAGTTGCCGGGTTTCTTTTATTTATTTATTTTATTTTGCGACGGGGGGAGAAAGTAGAAAGCTGTGTGCCCCCCTTCCATTAACCCTTTTGGGCCTCAGGGACCCCATACCGCGGGGCTACACCATTTAAAAAATAATATTAATAATTTGAAGAGGGAGAGTGGCAAGCGCTGCCCCCGGGTGATTACATCCCCCAGGGCTGGGCCTTGGTTTTTATTTTTTCATTTCTAGGGGATGTAGGCTCCCTCCCTAGGCTGGTTTCGGCCCCGGGGACCCCATCCCCCAGGGCCACAGCAAAACGTTTTTTTTCAAAAGGGGGGCCATGTGGCCCCCTTCCAAGGGCCAACTTTAGCCCGGGAACCCTATCCCCCTGGGCCTGCTATTTTTATTATTTTGGAGGAGGGCCACGTGGCCCCCTCCTGAGGCCAATTTTGGCACTGAGATACCATCCCCTGGGGCCCGGCCTTACCTGGGTTAAAAAAAATCCAAATGGAAGGGGGGAAAGTGGCTTCCTTCCTTGGGGCACTATTGGCCCAGGGACCCCGTCCAGGCACCCCATCCTGGCCTCCTTGATGGGGACCGCAGGGGCTCCCCAATGCCCCCGCGGTCCATGCTGGCTCCCCGCCTCCTGCAGGAGCCGGCATTGCTTTTGGACAAGTGGAGCTGCTGACATGTAGCTCCCCTTATCCCAAAGCAATTCTTCTTTGCTACTTGGAAGCAAGAGCAGGTTTCCTGCTCTCGCTACCAAGAAGCAAAGCAGTGTTTGCTATGGCAGGGTGGGAGCTGTGCTCCCGCCCTGCCATAGCAAATGGCAATGTCCCGGGGGTGGGCACCCCAGGACATTGCTGGAGCTGGCCCTGGGGGTTGGTGGTCACCAGTGCCATCGAGAGTCCCAGGAGGGGGCATGCGTGTCCACCCTCCCTTCCTATGCAGGAGGTGGTCCTACATATATATGTATAGTCAATCATCATGTAAACACGTAAAAAAATATAGAATTTTTTTAAAACAAAAAGAAATATTGCTTAGCGAGCCGCGAAACCTCAACACCTAGCAGGTCCTACTCCCCGTCTACGATGTCAGCCCAGCATTGCATCAGCTGCTGCAGTGTGCACTGCACCCCTGTGCCCACTGTCTTTCTTCTGAAAGTAGTGAGCATGCGATGTAGTAATGCACCAGGATTTATCATCTATACACTTTTTCAGGGCATCAAGTCACAGAGTTTTTAAAATGTATTTCATGCAGAGCAGGGCAACAAGACAACTTGATGTGCTGCGTCAAAGGGAGAGGGCAGGAATGTGACATATTTATTAATTTATCAAGATGTGTCTCATTCCTTCTCTTGCGCTGGTGTAACTAAGTGCTGCCTACCACGCCAATGCAGACACTCTTGCGCCATGGTGCAAGGGTGCCACATACATTACACAGCACCCTATATTGTTTGTGCAGGAAGGGGATTCCTCCCTGCACATAAACAATCCATATATGCAAGGCCAAGACAAAGAACACATCCTTGATAAATATGGGCCCTGGGTTGGGAGTAGTGGTGAATGGCATCAGCCTGACAGGGAGGGTATTACACTGTAGGAGTGGAGAGAACATCAAATGAATTGTACTGTCTGGATTCTGTTCCAGCGTAAGCTAAGCAAACAGAAGGAGATGATGGAGAGAGTGCCGAAACTTTTCAAACACTCACCCCCAGTCACAGATCTGGGATGAATCCTTCATCGTTCTTTAGTTCACTTCGCCACCTCAGTTCAGACTCATCCATATGCAAATCAGTCTTGACCCTGTGTCTCATGGGAACAGTCCCCCAAGCCAGGTCTTCCCTGAACTGGTAACAACCATCCTGGGACAGGTTTTGGGGTAACACCCCTCATCAGCCAGGCTAGCTTGAATCCAGCGGCAAATTGAGCAAGGGACCCACCTCTGGACATACCCTGCCAGCTTAGGGTGAACAATGGGGTGCACTAGAGTGCCAGCTGCAAGATGGTCGCCACGTAGTGAGGCTCTGCAGGCTGGATGGACTATCTGTCAATTATCCAGCGGATCCGGGTGCCAATTTAGCCTGCAAAAGTCAGGAAGTGTTCCTGTGATGATAATGCAGCCGATAACTGCAGTCTTGCTGATGTACACTGCCTGAAAGGGGTGATAGCAGCAGAAGAGAAGATCCATGAGTGTGGCCTCGGATGGCAAGATGGTGGACCGGATCAATTTTAGCCGCAACAGAGAAGCCCGCCGGAGCGAGGGCCATGGAGAGGTCAGCGGACTAGGTGGCTGAAGGTGCAGCCGCTGTGTCAGGAGGAGGTTCGTGATGGGCACCCTGTGACCCTAACTACACCTGGCCTGAAGGAGTCTGCTGACAGACGTGCCTCAAGTTGGATCCTTGACACTGCAGAGCGGCTGCAGGCAGCTGTGAGGCCCAAGAGGTTCAGGAGCAGCAGACACATACTGCACTGGACTCCCATGCAAAATTGTCCCCCCTGCAGGTCCGGGGCAGAGGTGGGACAGGGTGCGCCAGGGCTGCTGGAGATCAGCCAGGAAACCGCCCAATGTGGGGACCGACGGCAAAGCTGTGCACGCCTGAAGGAAATTGAAGACAGTCAGGATGGACATGGCCACAGTCCCCCTTGGTTGGGACCTCTTCTGCCTCATTGTGCCGGGAACAAATGTGGACCCGCCGCGCACACTCCTGGGATAGACAACCAGTTTCAGCAGGAACAACAGCGGAAGGAGAAGAGATGGGAATAGGTGAAAAGTGCAATGGGGAACCTGGCCGATGCCATTGAGACGGCCCTAAGTGATGAGTAGGTGATTTGCTGGGCGCACTGAGTGATTCAAAGGTAACCTTGATGGCAGTGTTGTTGGACCGCTGCGATCCCTGGCTGGGGTTTGGACCCTCCTTGAGGCAGGGGGAGGCACCTGAAAATGGCATACTGGATCAGTGGAAAAGTGCACATCAGCGGAAACCGGGCGTCCTTCCCCCCTACCTCTCCAGGACAGTTGAATTGGTTGCGATCCCCGTAGGGGATTTGTGCTGTAGTGGTGGCGGATTGGCAGACCAGGCCGCGTTGCAGGGTGGAGCGAAGCCGCAGTTGTGCCTGGTTGAAAAGGACTCAGGTGGTCATCACTTCGGCCCAGGCACAGCTAGTGGAGGGGAGGGGTGGCCCGGGCAGGCAGGCCCGGTGTACAATTGCACTCAATTGAGACAGAGTTGCTGCATCCGGCACGGCTGCTCCAGCTGACCACATGCCCCTGCTCGTGAAGCACAAAGTGAGTTATGAGCAAAACTAATGCAAGGCTACCAAAAGCATGGACCCTCATCTCACGCTGAGCCAACAATTTGTGAAATGTTTACAGACTTGAAGCAATCTATCTCTGCGATCGACCTCAAAATAGTCTCTATGTCTGACCGACTGGACCGGCTCGAAGACAAGGTGTCAAATCATGATGGGCCCATCGCAGAGATTGAACAGCTTACTGCCACGCAGAAGGATGAGAGCACTACAAACAAAACTGCGAGAAACTGCTGCAAATGGAGAAACAAAATTGAAGACCTTAAAGCTAGGTCGCGGTGCAAAAATCTGAGAATCCTTGGAATTCCATAAACCACCGCAATGACCAGGGTAGAGGACTATGTTGAAGGAATGCTTCACTCCCTCTTTGGTGATGCCCTGTTTGTGGTCTGTATAGTTGAGCATGCCCACAGGACCCTTGACCCGAGATCCCCTTCAGTGGCCACGGCAAGACCAATAATCGCAAGACTTGCAGGAAACTAGATAGCAGGGCAACGTAGTTGCCTTTTCCCCTGACTTTACTATGTCCGTCCAGGCTGCCAGAAGAGAGTTTGTGCCAGTAAAATGAATGCTGCAACAACAGGACATTAAGTACTCTCTTCTCTATCCTGCAAAGCTCCGCATTTTCCACTCTCCCAAAACCTCATTCTTCACGGATCCTAAGCTGCCCGGCAAGTCCCTATGGGGGCCTCTGGCCTTCCAAACCTGCTGCGCCTAAGGACAGGGAACGGATGACTGAAGACCCTCTCAGCGAAAACTATTAAAGACCTGACTGTGCACTATCAGGCGGGCTGGTAGGGATCTCCACAGTCCGGCAGGGCCGGAAACTACTCTTTTCCCATCTACTGGCTGCACCTGCCTTTGCACACTAATCATGCAAAAAACGAACAAGACAGCCAGACTGAAGGAAAGACAGCCCCTCTCTGTATAACTTCTCCAGCCACCCAGCACTAACTCACTGGGGTAAGACGAGCCCCCTGGCACTACCCTCAGGGATGAGTCCCATTATCTGCCTTACAGTTGGCCCTTTGTGGGCCATTTGGGCTAGGGGTAATGTCTTTCAGCCTTGTTGGGTGGCTGTTGTGGGTGGGGGGTGGGACTGTTGGGTTATGGGTGGTTCATACCAGTTGCATTGTTGTCTTTCTGTTTAGGTTTAGCTCCTCCCCCTCTCCCCTTCCCCTCTATGGCCTCACATTTGCATATGGAGGATGATATCCCAATGCCAACATACACCGATCTATGGGGCCGTTGGTATGGATGAGAATGCCAATAGTGTGACCACACTGAAAGCTGTTACGTGCAATGGGCGTGGTATGAATGACTGGAGAAAGATGGGATTGGATGCGGTGTATCTCAATTGTCATGGGGTGGACATCAGTTTCCTACAGGAGTTGCATTTAACGTGCGTGCAGGATGGATGGGAGACAAATTTATAGCGGGTTACTCCAATTATGCAAGGGGCATGGCCATTGTTATGAGGAAGGGGCTCCTGTGGCACACAATAGATGCGATATGTGATCCCCAGGGTCGTTATGTTATAGTGGCAGGGGTGCTTGGCAGTCACCCGGTTAGTCTGATACCAGTATATGGCCCCAACACAGATGACCCTTCTTTTTTTGCTGAGGTCTGGTAGCTGACAGAGTCCCTGGGCCCTGGAGGGGCTATATGGGGGGAATTTTAATGTGGTCCTTGACTCGGAAAAGGACAGATTGGGTGAATCCCGTAGGCCTCATCTCCAGGTAGTGGAATAGCTACAGGTCCTCATGGAGGATCAAGATCTGATGGATTTCTGGCACCGTGGACATCCCCACAGCAGGAAAGGTACTTTTGTATCGACAGCGGGACCCAAGTGGTCCAGAATCGATTAATGGCTAACATCGCGTGACGTGGACACTTGGGTCTGAAACAGTGCTCATCTCGCCAGAACCCTCTCGGATCACGCTACTGCCCTACTATGATTCTCGCTGCCTAATGCTCCGAGCAAGGCATTCACTTGGAGGCTCCCCGCTGGCACCCTCTGAGACCAGGTATTCTGGGAAGAGATTAGGTCCACAATCCCTAAATATTTTGGCATGAACACCAGCTCGGTGGAATCCCCGTCCACGCTGTGGGAGACTTTTAAAACTGATATCATAAAGGCAAGTGTATCGCCAAGCAGCTGGGGATCCTGCGTTCGCTCAAGGGTGACCTCCGGTGCTTGGAAAGGGAGATACAGGTGCAAGAATCAGAGATTTTTGCATCCAACAAGTTAGCATCTTTAGGACATATTAGGGTACAGATGACCAAATTTAAAGAGACAGCACACAAAGCGACACTCTACCTAGGAAAGGACGCTCAAGCCCGCCAGTATGGTGGAGGGGACCGAGCCGGGAAAACCCTGGCTGGACTTCTCAAAAAAACATGGGCGAATTACTATATTAGTGAGCTAGGGGTCGGTGAACATGGATTAGCCATCAGACAGGAGACTGTAAAAGCAGAAATGCTTGCCTTATACTCCTGATTATAAACTGCACACCAGACAGAAGCACACCCTGACCTGCTCCCTTTCCTTGACTCATTTGAATTGGTATGGCTGAGTGACGGCCATCGTAGGTACCTGGAAGAGCCATTCTCAGAGGAGGAGGTGATCGGTGTAATCCGAGCGATGCCCGGGGACACAGTGCCCGGATTGGACGGACTCATGTCTGCATTCTATAAGGAGTCCATCCCACTCCTTATACCCCACCTCCTCAACATGTATGAGGAAGCTCTGGAGCAGGGATTTCTCCCCCCCTCTCTCAGAGAGGCACTGATCATGACCATTCTCGAGCCGGTCAAGGACCCTTAGTGGTGGGATTCTTATTAGGCCACTGTCAATGATTAACCTTGATAATTCATTCTTGACTTAAATGCTGGCTACCTGGCTGCTCCCCTTGCTCCCCATGATGCTCAGGGGGGATCAGTGTTTCTTCTTTCCTGGTAGGAGTACGTCGCATAATATTCGCAGCTTTTTCGCCACAATGCAGGAGGTTGACTCCTCTCTCCCTGCGGCCGCCATCTTTCTAGATGCCGTCAAGGCATTCAACACCTTGGAATGGCCTTTTCTTTTTAAACTTCTCGCCCGCATCAGCCTGAGCCTCTCTTTTTTTTAAAAGATTGCACTTCTATATTTCACCCCGATGGCTAGGCTGTGGATAAATAAAGTGGTCTCCCTCCTATCAAAGTGGCACATGGCACAAAGCAGGGCTGTCCGCTGTCACCCCTCCTATTTGCTGCAGCTATGGAGCCATTAGCAGCTAGATTACGGCAGCACCATGCTCGACAAGGCCTTAGCTACACACCCCGGGTGATTTTAGTGTAAATGTATGCGGATAACGTGACTCTGTATGTTAAACACCCAGCAATAAATCTGAGCCCTCTCATTCATGAAATTACTAGGGGGCATATTATCAAGTGGGTTTAGCTCCGCTTTTTTGGCTTTAAAAGCCAAGAAAGCAGAGATAAAATTATCTCCCTATTACCTAGCTGTCGCTAACACCAGTTAGCGACAGCTAGTAGGAGATAGCGACCATCTTGGGCCCCACTTTGCATGTCAGTGATATTTATCACTAATGACATGCAAAGTGGGCGTGCCAAGATGTTAGCGACTGGAAACAGTCGCTAACATCGCTATCTCCTATTACCAACTTATGGAGATAATCGCGCTAAGCGCGAATATCTCCAAAAGCTAACACCTGCCCTGAGCAGTTCTTAGCCATGTTATCCATTGGGAGGTGGATAACATGGCTAAGAGCATTAGCTCGGTAATGCATGAATATCGCTGACTTTTCAGCGATATTCATGCATTGCGGCCGATTTTTATCGCATTTGCGATAAACCTTGGTAATACCAAGGTTTATCTGCGATAAAAATCGCCGCAGCTCGGCGATAATTTTTTGTCTCTAACCAAGCAATTGTGATAATTATCGCTATTGCTTGGTAATATGCCCCTAGGTTCGGTGGCCTCTCAGCCATCACCATCAACTGGGGGTAGTCCACAATCTTTCCGCAAACTGCAGCCACGGACGAGTTCCAGTCAGAGTTCCCACTTAAATGGGCAGACTACCCAGTGAAATATTTGGGCATATGGGTCAGCCGGGACACTGAAGCGCTCTGGCATTACAATTATGGCAAACTTATGGAATGGGTAGAGAGCCAGCTGACTCGGTGGAAGTTGCTCCCTTTGTCTCTGGCAGGCTGGATGGCCATCACCAAGATGGTGATGCTGCCCAAGTTCGTATATGTTTTTATCAACCTCCTGCTGCCTCTCACTGTGGAACTCAAGCAGAGAATCCGCTCGAATCTGATATCTCTTGTCTGGGTGGGCAACCACGAATTGCATGGGAGACACTCAAGCTCCCGATTGAACAAGGGGGTTTAGGCGCTCCATACATGGAATTGTACTATAACTGTGCGCCCCCTGAAAGTAACCAGGTAGACCCAGTCCCATTAAATATGGCACTGTTTCGGTGACAAAGCCACCCTTCGGCCAAAATTAACCCGGTTGGCTGCACAGTCTAGGCATGGCAGGAGCTTCGCTGTAGGGCACATTTGGACACACTGTTTGCACCTTCTGTGCAACTCATTAGACACCCAGCATTCTCTTTCACGGCGGAAGTGGGAGTCTGCCAATGATTGCGAAAGCTACAGCTACACACCCTTGGGCATGCATTCCATGATGGTGCCTTCATTAGCATGGATGCTGCATTAAGGGATGACCACATGGGACTAATGGACAGAATGACGTATTTCCAGCTCAGAGCCGCGTTACACACGATTTATGAATTGTTCCCGATAGTGCCACTGATGTTCTGAGTACTGGAAGAGTTTTTAGCCAACCCCTCTCCTCGCAAACTTATTTCCCGTTATTCTCTGATATGCAGCGTCACCCCAGATAAGCACCCCCCCAGCAGAGCACGAATGGGAATAAAGCCTGGGAGTCCTCTTTGAGGAGGGTGTGTGGGAATACTGTCGCACGCAGGCTACGGAGCTGTCGCCCAATTACAAACTATGGTTGATTCATTTTAAGTTCATTCATAGGCTATATAGGACCCCTGTGTGGATGCATGGATTTGGTTTGGGTGAAGACACAAGCTGTGTGTGTTGCAGGACACCGTATGTCTCCTTCCTGCACTTGGCATGGAAATGCCCAGATGTAGTGGTGTACTGGGTAGGAATCTTTGATGTGCGGGAAGAAGTGATAGGGTACAGATGGAAGCGATCCCCGCTGGCTGCCTTGCTTGGCTATGTACTAAAAGTGCTGATTGATAATAGGAAGCTGGCTGCCATGTTTCTACTACTGACTAAAAGGCGGGTGGCAATCTGCTGGGGTCACAAGGGAAAGCCACACTTGGTTCACTGGATTAAAGATACAGCTTTCTGTCATGATCAGCTAGCAGAGTTTTGGGAGCTAATGCCCACTCAGGCGCGCCCCTAGAATATATGGGAATTGCTGCAAAGCTACCTCAGTGCCTTTCCACCCGATCAGGCAGAAGCCCCCTCCACTGAAGGATAGGTGATGAAAGGAGACTGCTCAACATTGAATGATCGCACCACCTAAATATACTTCCTGCCCGATGGCCAGAGAGATCCCCTCGCCCCCCTCCTTCCCCTTCCCCTCCTATTTCTTTTGCGTTATTTTTCATGTTTTTTTTCAACACATAATGAGTTCTGTTTACAATGGAAAATTAAGCGCACAACGAAGGCTACATGGAAACCGAGACGTTAAATGGTATGCTGGACTGGTAATGCCTATAGCCTGCTGAACACACTTGGTGCAGATAATGTATATGCATAGTAATGTTCTGTCTCATTAATCCTCTCATGCAGGTAGTGGATGATAGATGGGATTTGTATCTGATGATAATTTACAAATACAACCTTTCAAAAATAAAAAATAGAAATAAGAAATTCAAACAAACAAAGCAAACACAAGGAGATCATGGACGGGGTGCTGAAACATTTCAGACACTCGCCCCGAATTGTGTTTGATTTGTTCGCCCTGAGTTGGCAGGGTATGCCCACTTTGGGGCACATGCATCATTTGAAATTGCATTCGCAAATGGTGCGAATCGTAAATTTGAAGATTTTTTAAATTTTTCGCAATTTAAGGAATCAGTAAATTTTTTGTGATTATTTAAAATTTCGCAAAATAAAGGAATCCCAAATTTCGCTCAAAAAAGTACATGCATGAAAAATCGCTACTTACGATTCCTTAAAAAATCGCAAATAAGAATTCTTAAATTTAGAAGAACTCAGACAAGGTGGTAAAATAGGAAAAAAAAACAGGAGAAAATCATTAGGATAGTATTTAAGTGATTCTACAAATAAGAATATCATATGAGCGAGCAGGGCCCGCAGGGACAGAGGGATACACAAAATGGTGGCACACAGGCTAAGCTAAGGAACTAATATGGTCACACGTACATTTGAATATGAGTAAAGGAGCAAGTAAAATAATTCAGCATAGGTGCATATACGAACTTCATCAGTTAGCCATATGATGCTAACTCACACATCATCAATGGGTAATTGGGGTATCGAAAAGTGAATTCTATCAGACATCATTGGCTAACTATGGCCTCATTTATTTGCCAAAAGGTAGTGCCGACATCCATTCTAGGGGGCAGGACATTTCTACACCTTTCTTTTTATTTCTTTAGTCTAGAACATCCTCTGCAATAAACATCAACCAACTTGCATCAGCAGGAATTTCAGTAATCATAGAAGTTGTGTATTGACCAGGTAACTTCTTTTTCGGGCGTAAATTCGTAGCACACATAGAGCAACATGGAGGGAGGCAATATACACAAAGGCAGCAAGTCAGTATTACACTCACCACACCAACCAAACCCATCAATATTTTCCAACCCCAGGAAGAAAAGGCACCCCAGAGCCACCCCTGTAAGGACCATGTCCCATTATCCTGATGCAGTTCAGTCGCTAATCTATGTAATTTCTGTACTGCCAAGTTAACAGTCGGAGCTGAGTCAGGGATATACACGCAACAAGATGTCCTGATGACGCGACAGGCCCCGCCCCTATCTGCCAGTATGACGTCAAGCACCATCCTGTTCTGGATCGTAAATAATCTCATAGCCTGAATCTCGACAGATATGTTAGTCGTAATGTCAGCTTCAGTGAGAACTACTTTTTCCATTACCCTGGACAGTCGCCGAATAGCCCTGCTGTTAAAGATCGGACCCCAGAAAGGTAGCAAACCCTTAGAAAAATCAGTCCATTGTTGGTACGAGGTGTCCGTCTGATCAACGTCATCTACCTGAAGCTCCCTCCTTTTTCGCTGCTCTTGTGGACTGGGGAATCGACGATGAGTTTTGTGGTAATCAGAAGGAGCTACATATACAGGAGGAATCATGTAGGCTAGGTAACACACCCCACCCCAACCCTCGGGCAACCATAAGTATCCATTATCTCCACACACGAAATAGATGCTGGGTGGGGCAATCAAAGAGGGGCTGAGAGGCAAACGTATCGATGCAGTCACATTACAGGAGCTATTACCAACTTTGATGGGACCCCTTCCCTCTATACAGAAAAATGGAGAAGGACCTACCACAGCCAGGGGTATCAGAGACTTGGCACTGTTGTTACCCTTCGGGGGGTGTCTGTAGGACAGAGAAGCATTCAATTTCAGGAAACTTTCCCTTAGTTTGTCAGTATCATTTGGTGTCAGAAACCGGCCCAACTTTTTCTCACATGTCTCTATAAAGGTCTGGTCAAAACGTCCGTCAGTGTATATTCGTCCAAGGGAAGATGGAGGCAGAGGGCGTACTCGCATTGTCATTGTCCACCCCCTATTCTGCAGTCGAGGAGTCAAGAAATCTGGCTGCTGGAAATATTTAACAAGACCTATGAGAGTATACCACCCCACACAACTATTCACAGGCGTCAAAGGGAGTGCTAGAAATCTATCTTTCTTATAGGCAGCAGAAGGCAGGAGCCCACAAACCCAGCAATCTGTCAAATTGGTGGTGGCATGTGCATGGTGCAAAGTCTTAATAAAAACATTTTCTTTGTAACCCTTTCTCAATATTCTTTCACCATAATCTACAGTAATCATATTATGTTCAGGAATGGCAGTGGGTGTGGGTGCAAACACATGAACGGGGTAAGCTTTATCCAGGAAAAACAATATTCCAAGAGTCACTATAAAAGCAATTAGGACAATTATTATTACCACTATTTTTCCTTTTCGGGGAAGGGCCAACCAGGGGGAATCAGGTACAGGTCTCAGAGGAGCCGCAAAAGGCTGCTCCTCATCAGGGATGGGACGGCCAAAGGGATACATTTTCAAGAGCGTCCAAAATATATCAAAAATGAAGAAAAAGAACAAAAAACACTTCTACTAAAAAAAAAAATAGTCCCAGACAATCCTCGACCGGCCAGAGGGGTTCTTCAACCCTTAAAAAGGGATCTTCTCCCTGTGTCCTTCATAGCCTCACAGGCAGGCTTTTACCGTCCATACCTTATTCCAACGCCGCTTTTAACAATTGGAAACAGAGGAACACTTAATCCGGGCCCCGCACCACTCTATAGTCTCATAAAACTCAATCTTCGGCTAAACACCAGGGCTCTTACAAGTCCATCCCTACCACTAAATCTTCGTATTCAGAAAATGCACTAAGCCCTTCTTCCAGTGTTTAGTCCATCATATTTGACACTGTTACTTATTTTCTTCGGGGCTGCAGACTGTATCGAGTGCTCCCTGGCACTTCGGGGTCAGTGAACAAAGCAGGTGTATCTGTGGCAGATGCTGGACTCTCTGGTGTCTCTTCACTAGTAGCAACAGGAGTAGTAGAGCTCACTGAATTCTCTATTCCGCTTCGCTCTTCTCCAATCAGTGAAGCATCCGAGAAAGGAACATATCTTGGTATATTCTCATGCTCCTCGTCAGCAATGCCGTCCTTTACCCACTGGTCATAGGGCAACGGGAGCGGGACCCTCTTCACGTGTGAGGCGTGGGTCCACGCCTTCCTTCCTTCCACCCGAAGCGCCGTACGCGTGGTGAGGAGCACCTGACGCGGCTCCGACCACCTTGGCTCCAGACAGGACTTCCGCTGATATCTTCGGACAACAACCCAGTCCCCTGGGTTGATGGAGTGTCCTGGCCCCTCCGGCAACGGCTTCAGAGTGTCTGCTACCTGCTGATGAATAGAACGAAGATCCTTAGTCAAAGCATACAGATAGTCTATCAACAAAGGATATGGTACTTCTGAAAAACACTTAGGCCTGGGCACTCCCCAGATATTGGCCGGGCGGCCGAATACCACTTCATGGGGGGAGACGCCCGTTTTCGAATTCACTGTTACTCTCGTTGAAAGCAAGGCTAAGGGAAGGGCATCTGGCCAACGGAGACCTGTACTCTCACATATTTTGGCCATTTTTAATTTGAGCGTGCCGTTAAACCGCTCCACAAGTCCTGCTGCCTGAGGGTGTAAGGCTGAATGAAATTTTTGGGAAATCTGTAAGCCTTTACATATTTGCTTGACTAGTTCTGCATTAAAGGATGTGCCATTATCACTCCAGATCACCCTAGGTAATCCAAAACGAGAAAAATACTCCTTTATCAACATTTTTGCAGTAGAAATGGCCGTGCAATCTTTCGTTGGATACGCCTCCACCCACCTACTAAATGCGCATACGACTACAAGGACGTACTTTAAGTTGTTGACCATTTCCATTTCGATGTAATCCATCTGAATCACCTCAAAAGGGAAAGAAGGAGGTGCAAAGTTTCCAGTTGGGACAGGGGTACCCTTTCCAGGATTATGCCTCAAACACACCATGCACTGTCGAACCAAGTGAGTGGCCACTTTAGAGATATTCTTATTGCTCCACACTGGGTCTAACAATTTACAAATCCCTTTTGCACTAATATGTGCAGGCCCATGCGCCATCGTCACTACTGGAAGAACATATGCATTTGGGAGTAACCATCGTCTCTTATCGGTCACATCTGTCCAACATTCATCCGCATCCAATCGTCCCTGCCCATCCTTCCATGCCCTCAATTCATCTTCTGTCGCTTTTCCCTGTATATTCTTTACACTCTGTACAGTATCTGAGAACATATGACCATCTGGGACCCATCTAGCTGGTCCTGCCACAAACATTCGTGGTAATTTTTCCCGAGCAGTCTCTTTTGCTGTTTCGTCGGCGAAGGCATTGCCTCGCCCTACATCATCCACTATTGTCTTGTGTGCGCTACACTTTATCACAGCCAATCTTTTGGGTAGTGTCAGTGCCGCTAGCAGTCGTAATATCAGTGGGCCATGTTGTATGCGTTGTCCATGAGAAGTCAGAAATCCCCGTTCTGCCCAAAGTCGCCCATAATTATGAGCCACGCCAAAGGCGTATTGGCTGTCAGTATAAATGTTCACGTCTAGCCCCTCACTCAATTCACATGCTCTCAGTAAGGCTATAATCTCAGCAGCTTGGGCCGAATTGTAAGGTATCCTAGATGTCTCCACTACCTGCCGGTAATGTTGTTATTGCATATGCTGCTGTCGATGTACCATATGGCAGTTTAAAACAAGACCCATCCACATACAACTCCCCATCTGGTTCGTCCAAAGGCCTGTCTGTCAGATCCACCCTCCCCTTTGTCTCCTCCTCTGTCCTAAACAGACAGTCATGTATGTCATCGTCCTTTGTGTCTGTGGGGATAGGTAACAATGTGGCAGGATTCAATGTAGCACACCTTTTGATCGTAACATGGGGTGCGAAAAGAGTCATCTCATAACCCGTAAGACGAGCACTAGTTAAGTGCTGCGTCTGTGTTCTGTTCAACAAAATGTCCACAGCATGCGGTACCATGACTGTGAGATCTGATCCCAATACGAGCCCTGCCGATTGTCTTATGGAGACCGCAGCAGCCGCCGTGGCTCTCAGACAACTCGGCAGTGCTCTTGCCACATTGTCAAGCATTGCAGAAAAATAAGCGCAGGGTCTCTGTTTCCCCCCGTAACACTGAGTTAAAACAGACAACGCGCAACCTTCCGCCTCATGTACGTAAAGAACAAAAGGCTTCTGGTAATCAGGTGTTCCAAGAACAGGCGCAGAACATAAAGCCGTTTTTAGTGACTCAAACGCTTCTTGACATGCGGGGGTCCAGGGTAGGGGTTCGCGCACTTCTTTGGTAGTCAGATACAATAGGGGTTTTGTTAGTAACGCATAGTTAGGTATCCACTGGCGACAGTACGATGTTATGCCCAAGAATGCGCGCACCTCTCGCTGCGTGTTAGGTACCTTCATGTTATTGATAGCTTTTATGCGCTCTGGCGTCAATCTCCTCCCCACTTTCGAAAGGAGGTGACCGAGGTAAGTTACCTCCGTTCGACAATATTGAAACTTTGGGAGGGACACTTTATGCCCCCTTTTTGCCAAATGGTGCAGTAATTTCACAGTAGCATCCCGACAACCCTTCTCGTCGTCCGACGCTATCAGGATATCATCCACATACTGCAACATGACGTTGCCAGGTGGAAGCTCCAGTTCATCCAATTGTGCCTTTAGAGCCTCACTATATATGCTCGGACTCTCAGTGTACCCCTGGGGAATTCTCTTAAAGCGGAAGCTTCGGCCAGCCAATGAGAATCCGAAGAGATAACGGCTTTCTTCATGTACTGGAATACTGAAGAAAGCATTTTTCAAATCCAGAACAGAGAAATATTTAGCAGAGGGGGGGATCATTGTCAATATTGTAGTGATGTCCGAGACCACCGGGTACTGTGGCTCCACTACTCTATTTACGTGGCGCAAATCAATCACAAACCTATAGACATCAGGAGTATTATCAGTAGCTTCAGGTGACCGTCTTTTAAGGATAGGTAAAATAGGGCTGTTACATATGTTCGAATCCGTCTCTTCCACTACCCCAGACCGTATTAAATCTTGTATTATGTGTAACAGGGCCTTCTCTCCCTCCCTGGTAATCCTGTACTGTGGAACCCTGGGTAATTTTGCCCCCACCTTCACTCTTATGGTCACCGGGGCAATATCCATTTTACCTACATCTGTATCATTGACAGCCCACAAGCTGTCGGGTATGCCTTGAAATTCAGGTGGTAATGGGTCATCTTTTGAAAAACACTGTAATGGGCGGGCGACATTCGGGCCCAAAGTAAGGTACACGCCATCTGGGGAACAATAGATGGTGGCGTGCAACCTTTTCAATAAATCTAGGCCCAACAAATTTTCCCCACAATTCGATGTCAATAGAAACGGTGAATCAACAGTGAAAGGGCCAATCGTCAACGTGAGAGGTTTAGAAATGGGGCTAATCACCGGGGTACCTGCGAAACCCACAGAAATGTTATTTTTGCCAGACAGAGCCGCCCCTGGGACACGAGAACGAGCCACTGAACTTTTCATTGCACCCGTATCCACTAGAAATTTTTGTTGAGACCCCAATAAGTCTGCCTCGACATAGGGTCCCCTCTGATCAACTTCCACAAGTACTGGTCCCATGCTCTGTCCTACGCTGTCCTAGTTGTGGGAGAACCCTGTCAAATCGTCCACTGAGTAATCATCGTTATAGTACTGACAACCGCCCCTCTGCAACTGTTGTCTGTCTGCACCATTGTCAAAGTAATTTCCTCCCGGTCTCCCGCCTCCTTCTGACCGTGCAGCCTGTCTCCCAAAATCACCACTACCTCTTCCTCGTCCTCGACCAGCATTCGACTGAAGCAGTGGGCAATCCCTCCACCAATGCCCCTCCTGCTTACACTTCGCGCACTGATTCGGCCCCAGCCTTTCCCTACTCTCACCTCTCCCAAAGCCGCCCCCACGACTCGGCGCTGCACCCCTTCCTCTGCCTCTAGCCACTTGCTGCAACAAAACCCTTGTCTTTAGATCCTTAGCTTTCTTTTCCTGCTTGTCCTTACTCTCATTTTCTCTGTGCTCATAGTACTGTGCCATACTGAGGATACCCTAAGGAGAGGACGTTGTCCACGTGCTCTCCGATGCTTGCAATCTCGCTGAAATTTCAGGCAATAAGTTCATGACAAACCTATTAACAAAAAGCCGTAACCCTCCATCCTGTGACACATCTTGTCCACTAAAATCTATGAACGTTTCCTCAAACCTCGTAAAGAAGTCCAAGACTGCCTCATCCTTTTTCTGCTTACAAGCCGTCAACTTGTCCCAATCTACCTTTTTCGGGGGAATGAGAGAATGCATATATTTTATTATGCGCCCCGGTAAAGCTAAAATCTCAGCCTTCGGCTTCTCCCCCGGCTTACGCTCCTTATCCCAGTCCTGCAACTCCTGCCACGTACCTCCTAACTCTTCCGCATGGTCAGTACCTTTCACTTGCCGCCACACATCAACTGGGACCAAAAGCCCGAAAAACAATTCAACATCAGCCAAAGTCATTACAGTGGAAGACGCAGCCTCCGTTAGCTCTTTGTAGTAGGCAGTCGGGTTCTTTCTAGAATCTGGTAGCTGAGCCTTCAATGATAATACCTCACTTCTCTTCCATGGCGTATATACCCATTGCTCCTGGAAATGCGCATCTATCCTGTTCCTGGTGACAGCCCTCGTTATTGGATCTACCAACTCGGGGATCTCGGGATGAAAAATAGGGTGCACCTCGCGCATTGGATGGAGACCTGGGAAATGGGGTGTGCCTGCAGAGGGCAATTCATTTCTGTATTGTAATAGAGCACGTAAACTACTCATCACTTCCTTCACTCCAGTATTCGTCTTATAGGCTCCGTTCTGTATATCTCGTAAAGTCGCTGGAGCCACACCTCCATACCCCTGCTCCCATAGCGGTATCAATACATTTGACATGTGCCACAAAGCGTGCTGTTGCATCAAAGGCTCAAAATCTTTCATAGTGGACCAAATATCCTCAAACGAATAAATATTATTCCTGGCCCACTGACATGCCTGATTAGCCACCATACTCTTCTCATCTAAACCAACCGTAGAACGCGTAAGCAACTTCCGTACCTGCGAGAGTAATCCGCTACCTGCGCCTCGACTCGGCGTTAGCATCTCCTGACTGGGGGTGGTACTAGCTGAAACAGTAGGGAGTGCTAAAGAAAATTGGGAGGGTGCAGGTGAAGTGGTCTGGAGTAAAGAAACAAGGTGTGTCGAGGGCGAGGATTGTTGGGGGGCACTTGCTGAAGGACCCGGAACTCCACTACTGGGGGCCGGAACTGGCAAGGAGGGGTACAAGGGCTGTGGGGCATAAGGGGGAGGGGGTCGGGTATTCAAAATGTCTTCCATCTCATCTGGGTCGTCCTCTCGCACTACATAACTTTTATTTTCTTTCAACCTACAAAGTCTATCTGAGCGCTCCATGCGTAGCGCATTCTCATTTCCAACCTGTTCTCTCGCCTTCTGCGCCATAGTCTGAGTGGACTTTTTATAAGCCTCTTTCTCGTCTCTCAAATTGCGTTTTCTGGCCTCTTTCTGCCACACTCGCAAAGAATCAAACATACTCTGACGGCTACGCCTAGCAAACAATTTGTCCTGCAAATAATCCAATTTAGCTTCATCGAAAGAACCCGTTAAAGGCCATTGTAAATCCACATTATCAGCAGTGTACCGGTGCCACAAAGTACCAAACAAAAGCGGGACCAATCCATGCTTGACATACATATCAAAGCTTGGAGTGCCTTCAGGGGGTGCAGGTTGGCTCTCGGCCAGTCTAGTATCTGAGGGTCGACAAAAACATCCAAAGCATCGTAACTTACTAAAACACGGCATCTCTACTTCGGTGTGAAAGAAACACTTCTCCACAGACTACGTTACCTTGAATCGCTAGCTCGAGCTCGTTCATACACACATATAGACATACATTAGGAAACCACACACACACGTATACAATACCTCCAAACACGTGTTACCAAATGGGACAAGGCCCGTCGACCAAGTCCTGGGGAACCTGGACTCTACCGCAGACCGAACAGTACACTAACTGTTCTGAGGATGGGAAACGAATCCGCTCCCCGTGCGGCACTACGGATCACTGCACACTTTACCACGGGAGACCCAGGACTCACCTCCACTGAACCGCCACTCTAGGAGTTCAGGGCAAGCACCGGAGTCCACCCGCGATGAGCCACGCCTTCACCACAGTACCACCCGGTCGGATCGCTACAAACAATACATCTAGATATTTCCCCAACCTCGTCAAGTCTGTCAGAGCACTTACTCGTACTCTGAGTTCCCCGGAGCACACTAGCCCCAGGAGCACACCGGCTCCTCAAACCACTGGAGACACCCTAGTCTCCCGGAACACTCCGGTTCCTGAAACAATCACAGGTGGACCACTCACCTTCCGTAGGCGGCACCGACCTCTACCGTTCTCCACCTCCGGCTGCCAGGACCAACACGGTCAGCTTCGAGTTCCGCCTTCTGGACCCCGGTGTAAGATCCCAACCGGGACCTCTCCCGATCAGCAGGGTGGGGCAGCGCTGTGAGAACCAAGCTCGGCATCAGATGGGGACCCGGGCCCACCGTGCCGACCAGCGGGTCCCCGGTCTTCTGCTACCCACTTACGGGTGAGAAAGATCCTTATCGCGGGGTCCCTATTCGGGCGCCATCTGATAAGCGTGGCTCAAATCCACCCGAGTGACTTACCGCACTCACCTATAGTCACTATATAGGAAGTCAGCCGGACAGTGGAGAAGAATAAACAAAAGTCTTTATTAGGCCAAACAACACTCATATGAGAGGGCCCTGTCCGACCTCACTCCTAGGAGTGCGAACGAGAGGACTGACTCTCTGCATCACAGCAATACATTATAATGCAATACAGTTAGTAAGGGTACGCCCCTTGTGGAAAATTACCGACACCCAGGACCAGTGAACAATGCCATCATACAGCAGGCATCTGCACCTGCAAGGGATACATCGCTATCTCTACTCAAGGCCATGGAGCTAGGCTTCGGCGTCTCTGGGCATGAGAACATTACTGATAAAGAGACTTGTTAGTTTCGGCCACAGCAAGCCGAGAAACGAAAACTGCTGTCTTAGTGAATTTATGTATTCCTGCGGGAGGGGCATATGAGCGAGCAGGGCCCGCAGGCACAGAGGGATACACAAAATGGTGGCACACAGGCTAAGCTAAGGAACTAATATGGTCACACGTACATTTGAATATGAGTAAAGGAGCAAGTAAAATAATTCAGCATAGGTGCATATACGAACTTCATCAGTTAGCCATATGATGCTAACTCACACATCATCAATGGGTAATTGGGGTATCGAAAAGTGAATTCTATCTGAGGTTTTACTCCCGATTACTGCAGCCTAGGAAATTCTTAACTGAAAAAATACACATTATTTTTTCGGATTCCCATCACTCACCCAAATGGGTGACATGCTCATCATCTGGGTCTCCTCTGAAAGCCAATCTAGTGGCTTTAAGGGCTACAACTTCATCATAATGGTGAAGGAGCCCGAGGATGTTTTGTTATAAAGGTAGTTTATCTAATTATCAGAAGTGAGCAGTTGAGTAAGTGGGAAACATATGCAGTGCAATAGTGAGAAAGTGATATTAAAATTGGAACGCAGTGGACCCAAACATTTTATTCTTGTACACCGCGAACCAAGGTTAAAACAGTGCAATTCGACAGTTTCAACAAATAGTGTCTATATAGTATTCAAATGGTCAACATGTTTCAGCACATTAACAGCAAAAGTAAGCCTTGTGCATTCTTCAGGACCTATCAAAAATAATAAGCTACTGCAATAAGGTGAAAAAATTATATATAAAATGATTGCTGGTCACCATACAACCTGATTGCTGGTTGAGCAATATACACAAATTTCTCCTCAGTGATACTCAAGTCTCCTCGAGAAATCTGGAAAAATACAAATATAAAGCGGCATCTTATCAGGAGAAAAACTCTCATCTTCTATTTACAAGCAGTGCAAGTGGCACTACTTTGCCACCTAGCACACTTCCTTGGAGGAACCAAGTTCACCATTCTGACCTCGAATATCTGAGGGAACTACCTCACCCCACCTGGCAACAGCTCAGGTAAACAGGAGGCACCGCTCTAAACGGGAGAAAAACAGAGCAATACATCATATTTAATGATGCTCCGTCCCACCCTTATGTCTTCTCTTCTCATCACAATACTTTGTAAAACACACAAATACCTGAACGCGTTCAAAACATAACAGACAACTTGCACTATATCTCTTGTAGTGCACTCAAATGTACTCTGTCATTCTCTAGATTTAAATAGAGGATCTTAATGGTAAGTTATTCCATATCTTCTTGATCGTCAAGTTAATGAGCCCAAAATAACTCATTCTGCCTCTGATTGGTATGCCAACTTGGTATGTGTATGTAACCAAATGCACCATGCTCGTGATACATAAATACCAACAAATAACAAAAAATATATATACATATACCTCCTAATACCCCGGTAACTCAACTTTGGGATATTGGAAACAATATTAATGTATGTTTCTCTTTAAGTAGAAGCTAACATAGTTATAGCGGCGTAGCAGTTAAACTTTAATCGTGCCACTAATCAATCTTATAGCGCTATTTTATCATTGCGCTACTTACTCTTACATCGTGTAAACAAACATGCTAACGCGGCTAGACCGTCTAGAAGCCAAAAGAAGACTAGATCTTAATGCCCAGAAATCACGCGCCTGCCTTGTTTACTCACCTAACCGTCGGTACCTCACCGCGGTCATCCGGGCTGTCGGGGAGGTACCGGGACTAGGCTGGAGCTAGCTAATATGTTGTGAGGAAGCTCTCTCGTTTCAGGGTGCGCATCACGCCGACGTGCGTGATGACGTCATCCCGTTACGTTTCAACTATAGGGAGTTGTAGTTGTTCAGGAAACGTCATAGCGTGGGACTACAATATCGACTTCTAGTCGTCAGTGTATTTATATCGGCGCATAAAGCAGAGATAAAAAAGAGATTTGCAAATATGCTTATGTGTCACCGTGGGACTACAATATTGACTTCTAGTGTCTAACTAGTCAGTATATTCATATAGGTGCATAAAACAGAGGTTAGGATGAAATTTACAAATATACTTGTATGTCACCGTCAATATATTACCTCTAATATGGAGCCCATATGTGGAACCTGTGTGTAGGACATCCCCTATATAAATAAATGGCAAATGGTAAATTGCCGACCAATGTTTGTACATGGATGGATATAACATATAGTTTACATAAAGCAGGGCATCATAAGTAAAGCTGTTTAAAGCCAGATATGGCATAATCTCAAAGTCCTCTTATGTACTGTATGAACTATCTATATTATGTAATATGAAATACCACTCGAGGATAATGACTCTCAGGGCTAGATTCATATATTTTCCTGTCTAAATATACCTTGTGGTGAAAGCAAGTTAGGTGCTATCTTATGGATGAATTTCATTGATTCCACTATTATTACTCAAGGAGATGCAACCTACTTCCTTATAGCATGACCCAGGGTATAACATCATTCAATCCTATTCTGTCACTTTTCAATTTAAAGACCCATTTCTGTTCTTTCAGTAACAAAAATTTGGAGATATCAACGATGTGTTCTGGGATGTATGGTTGTTCTGGCACTGTCCATACAAAATCATCATGACGGTGATTGGCCTCTAGAAAATGACTGGTTAATTTGGTAGCTTGTTTTTTGCACCTCACGGTGCTCATATGTTCCATTATTCTCAATTTTACTTTTCATGTGGTCATACCCACGTAGTTCTGCTTGCATGGACATGTGATAAGGTATATCACCTTTTCGCTGTTACAATTATTGAATTTGGTCTGGAACCAGGGTTTGTTTGTACCTATGTCCACTGACTTAGATTTTTTCATTTGTGGACATACTTTACATGAACCACACGGGTAATGTCCTTGTACTGCTGGAAGGCTCCATAAGGTGTCTGTAATCTGGGCCTTAGCAGTACGAGGTCTAGTATGCACAAGTTTATCCCGTAAATTAGTTGTTCTTTCGAAAGCAAACAGTGGTTCTGGTATAGGTTCTCCTCCAATGTTCAATATTTTCCAATGTTTGCGCACAGCTTTTTTGATTTCATTAGACGCCGTGCTAAAAGTATTCATAAAAGTTAATCTGGATATTTCTGCTGTGGAGGATGTGTGTTCTAGCAAGGCTTCTCGGTTGTTATTAAATGCTCGCTTTGCAGAACGTCGTACCAATTTGAGGGGATATTTCCTTTGTACTAGTTGTGATGTTAGGTTGTCTGCATGTTTCTGGAAACTCTGTATAGTGGAACAGTTCCTGCGGATACGCAAAAACTGACCATAAGGGAGATTGTCTTTCAATGCCCTACGGTGGTGACTCTCCTAGCTTAATAGAGTTCCTTCGCATTGGTTTGGTTTAGAGTTCTGTCTCTAAACCTGTTGGGGAGGCTACAATCTGTAGATCAAGAAATGCCAACTTCTGCTTGTTGATTCCAGTAATCGGGAGTAACACCTCAGATTCATAAGTTGTTTACAGACCTTGGGATATTCTTGTTTGTAGAGTTCATATACTAGGGGCACATTATCCTATTCTGGGCTTTAAAAATAGCCTCTGACCCTATCTAAGGTTGTGTGTGATAGTATTTAAGGAAGCCCAGAATGGCTCCAAAAATGTTTCACAATGGCAGCACTCTTTTTTGCGGCACGGAGGCTGAGGTTGAGGCTGAGAGCTGCAGCAAAGAGGAGGAGAATACATGAGAGGATTTTTAGAGTATTCGTCACCTTACTAGGGCAGACAGAAGCAGAAATATATGAGAAGTATAGACTAAATGCTGACTCAATCTTGGATTTGATAGATGAATTTGTCAAGATCGCGACTTGACGAAACTACAATTTCCGGCATGCCCTGGCCCAGAACTACAGTTCCCGTGATCCTTGGCGACGGACCGCGATCTCATGAGAGAACACTTAAGGAAGTCGGCGGCAGGGGATCGGTGTCGGGAATCCCTCTGGAGTACTGGATTTTGGTGTTTGGGTATTCAGATTGCTACGGTGCGGTAAGGGTGCTTTGCACCACAGCGCTTTTCAGCGGGATCGCTGATTTCTTGGAGTCTATGGGCCTTATTTATGAAGGACTTGCATCAGTTTTGCGCTGCCGGTGCGTCACTTTTTGCGACGCACCAGCGGTGTAAAAAATGCACCTCATTGCGCCATATTTAAAAAGTGACGCATCTAGGTAGATGCGTCTCTTTTTAAACCCCTGTGCCACATTATACCTGCGTCAGGTATAATGTATGCAGAGGGGATGTTCCCCCGCAAAAAGCCTCGTAATAGTGACGCAGTGAAATCTATGAGATTTCACTGCGTCACTTTTAGGACGCTGTTGCGTCAAAATCCTGCGCCTGCCTCACAGCAGGCGTAAGACTGACGCAAGTCCTTTCACATGGGGCTTTCCCCATGGGAAAGGATGCATTGCTGGAGTTGCGTCACTTTTGTGACACCCTCCAGCAATGCGTCACTTTTGCGCTACAGATACGTCAGAAATACTGACGTATCTGTAACTCCTTGCGACATGATGCGTCATACATTAAATATGACGCACCAGGAATGTCGTAAGGAGTGCGCAGTGAAATGTGACGCATCGCTGTTTTCACGCAGCGATGCGTCACTTTTCATAAATGAGGCCCTATGTGTTTTGGGCTACTCGGTAACGGCTGTTACCGTGGTACATGTTTCTTGAGCTTTGGGACAATTGGATTTGGCTCGGTTGACATTTTCGGCCAACAGAGGAAACACTGCTATTGTCTAGTGGTGTTTAGGGTGCTCATTAACTTTTGTCGTTGTTCTGTACATATACTTTGGATTCTACCCTATACCCATCTAAGAGGCATTATTTGGGTTATTGGAAGAACTAAGAGTTCTAGGGGTCTTCATATGTTTGTTTTCGTGGAACTGGATTTCACATCAAAAGGTGGCAGTGTGCATTGCATTGTGTATAGGTGTTAACTATTGTTTATACCTCTTCTAATTAACAGGGGTATTCTGGAGGTGTATGGTTTACACTCTTCCCCCGTGATGCATTGTAGAAGTATACTTAGGTAGGTTTTTATCTATGTGATACATGTTATAGAAGAGATTCTGAAGCGTGTTGACAAATATCATATTACTGTTACATGCATTTTGTATTGCTATAGTTACACCACAACAACTCCTACGCTGCCAGATACCTCTGCACATCTACAAGGTTTATCTTTTCCTTTACAGGTACAACTCCATAAGGTTGTTTCATATGTAATGTTAGTTCTGATTAGCGCAAACATAGTCTTATGCCTGTGCTCTGTTTATGTCTTTCAGATCTCCCTCCCTGCTGTCCCCTTCCTTTCCTTCCCTGATCAGTTCATTTTTCCCCTTGCTTGATCTTCTCAATGCTCTGTGCCATTACGGCAATTCAGGCGTTGGTTCGATCTAGAGGTGGGCATACTAATCAACAAACCGATCCCGAGGACGTTATCATAACAGAATCCCCGACCTACATATTATAGTCCTCCCGGTCGGGTTGTGCTAGTATGGCCACATTGGAAGATGATTTCATACTTAGTTGGCAACGCAGCACAATGGGCGGTCCCGTTGGTTAATCGCAATGATCCTTTATTGCATGATTGGGAAGCCTTTAAAACGGAATTCCTTAGAGTGTTCGATAGAAGGGCAGATCCATATACAGCCGATAGAGAATTGCTGGAATTACGGCAGGGTAAGAAAGACTTGGATGTATATTTGAACGCCTTCAGGCGTTTAGTGGCAGAAACCACCTGGCACGAAACCAAACAGGCTTCTTTGTTCCATCAAGGGTTGAATGACGAACTTAAGGATGTCATAGCACAGATCGATCCCCAACCCGCTACATGTGAGGAGTTGATTAATTTGGCGCTGCGGTTAGATCACAGACTAGGTGAAAGGAAAGGTGAGAATCGTAGAAAACCAGTGGGTGAGACACATGTTACCAAGGAGGGGAATCAGGCCGCTTCTTCTGAACCTATGGAGATAGGGGCCGTGAGAACAGCTTTGACGCCTGCCGAGAGAGAATCAAGGCGTAAACATGGACTTTGTTTATATTGTGGAAAAAAGGGCCACTCTGTGAGAGAATGCCCAGTAAAGCCAAAAACAAACCGTTTTTGAGGTAACCGAGTGGCTTCCGCAGATACAGAAAAGGTTGCGGAAAACTGATTGACTCTGGGAAACCGGAAGGGGTTTCTTGGAGTCCTATGTATGTCCCTTCTTTATGTGGTGGAATGAATAGGGTAACAAATCATCTTTTCATATCCATTGTGTTATTACTTGCCGGAGAATCTGTGGTCACGTCAGATATGGTTGATTCAGGGGCAACTGGTATATTTATTGATATGCGGGAAGCCCAACGCATGGGAATTACTCTAGTGCAGAAGGAGAGGCCTGAAGAAGTGTATGCTGTGGATGGGAGGAAGCTCAGTATGGGTCCTATAGGCTACGGCACGGAAGAAATTGAGGTGTTACTAGAGGACACACACTCCGAGTTTCTTACATTCAGCGTTATCAAGGCTCCTCAATATGGTATAATCTTTGGTTTACCTTGGTTGGAGAAACACAACCCTAGTATAAACTGGGACACCAGAACCGTTCAAATGGGATCTGAGTTTTGCAAGAAACAATGTCATAGGGGGGTTATAAAACCTGCTCAAGCCTTATCTGGTGGGTCATGTATAGCCACGGCCGCAGAAAAATGTGTTCAACTTCCTGCAGTGTATCAGTCCTTTGGCACAGTGTTCAATGAGGTACAGGCTGAGGAGCTCCCTCCTCATAGGCAGTATGACTGCCAGATCGATCTGGTCCCGGGAGCTGCGATACCATGTGGGTGGATTTATGTCCTAACGGAGCCTGAGAACTTACACCTCCGTGAGTATTTGGACAAACTGTTCGGCCTGGGTTTTATACGTCCATCTAAATCTCCAGCCGCCTCGCCGCTCTTCTTCATAACAAAAGCGAATGGAGAGCTACGTGCATGTGTGGACTTT
The DNA here is from genome assembly GCF_964263255.1 of Lissotriton vulgaris. Lineage (NCBI taxonomy): Eukaryota > Metazoa > Chordata > Amphibia > Caudata > Salamandridae > Lissotriton > Lissotriton vulgaris. Next base: position 83,986 of record NW_028243519.1, read on the forward strand.
AGGGCGCTAAATGCCATTACTGTGAAGAACAGGTATCCTCTACCCTTAATCAGTGTTTTGTTGGAGCCGGGTGAAAAAGGCTACTGTGTTCACAAAACTCGATTTGAAAGGGGCACACCATTTGGTCCGCATGCGTAGCGGGGATGAATGGAAGACCACATTCAAGACTCGATATGGGCTATTCGAGTACAGAGTGATGCCCTTCGGACTCTGTAATGCCCCTGTGGCCTTTCAATTCTTTTTAAATGACGTGTTTCGTGATATCTTGGACGGGTATGTGATCGTCTACATAGACGATATTCTGGTTTACTCAGACTCTGAGGATCTGCACAGTCAGCATGTGGCAAACGTGCTTACCATTTTGCATTCAAACAATCTTTACTGCAAACTCAGTAAATGTGACCTTCATGTTCGTACTGTAGAATTTCTAGGGGTAATGCTGAGTTTTGAAGGCCAAGAGATGGCAGAACGAAAGGTAGCGGCTGTCAGAAATTGGCCTGTTCCATGTAATGCCAGTGATGTTCAGTGTTTCATCGGATTTACCAATTTTTATAGGCGTTTCATCAATCAGTTTTCCCGGTTGGTGGCGCCTATCACTCAGCTGCTGAGGAAAGTGAGCGTGTTTGTATGGTCCGAGGACGCTCAAGCTGCTTTCACAGCTCTTAAAGACACTTTTGTGTCAGCCCCAGTGTTGGCCCACCCGGATCCAGACAAACCTTATGTTGTGGAGGCGAATGCCTCGGATGTGGCAATCGGGGCTATCCTGTCTCAACGCCATGCGGATACGGGTCAGCTACACCTGGTGGCATATATTTCATGTAAACTGAATCCGGCCGAGAGAAATTACCACATTGCAGAAAAAGAGCTTCTGGCCATTAGGGACTCTTTTCAGGAATGGCGGCATTTCCTAATGGGGGCCCGTCATGTGGTCACGGTCTACTCCGACCACAGAAATTTGCAGTTCATGTCAGCCGCTCGTCATCTCACGCCTAGGCAGCTCAGGTGGATGATGTTTTTCTCTGGTTTTAATTTTGTCATCACGTTCCGACCAAGAACGGACAATCAGAAGGCAGATGCACTCACTTGCCAGTCGACGGTTTCTCCTTGTGAGGAGAGGGCCGAGGCTAGCATTGTGGATCCTGACAGAGTGGTGTGTGCTATGCAGCCTGATACATTCCTGAGGGATGTCAAGAAGGGGGTTGGCTCCTTCGCTTGGAGAACCTGGCTTTGTGGTCACCCGGAATGGAGGTTGTATGGGGGTCTACAGATGTTTTGCAACAGGTTGCTGGTGCCTACGTTGGCCTTGAGGAAACGGGTCTACGTGTGGTGCCATGAGTCGCCATGTGCTGGTCACCTTGGATTTGCCACGACCCTGGAGCATGTACTGCGGCAGTTCTGGTGGCTTTCTGTGAGACCTGATGTTGGGCGATGGGTGTCCGCTTGCGACCAATGTGCAAGGATGAAGTCCGACCACTCTCGTCCACAGGGCTTGCTGCAGCCCCTTCCGACTCCCTCAGTCCCTTGGGATTGGATTTCGGTGGATTTCATCGTGGGTCTTCCTTCTGACCGGGGTTGTACAGCGATAATGGTGGTGATAGACTACCTGTCGAAAATGGGGCATTTTGTGGCCTGTAAACAGGTACTTTCGGCGGGTCAGTTGGTTGTGCTGCTCATGGCTAATGTGGTTTGGTTACATGGATTGCCGAGTGTTATAGTCTGCGACCGAGGCTCACAGTTTACTGCCCAGTTCTGGAAGAAATGGCGTTCTTCGCTACATATTGACACAGCCCTTTCCACAAGTTTCCACCCACATACCGATGGACAGACTGAGCGGTTACATCAGACACTTAAGCAGTATTTGGGATGCTACGTGGATAATAGCAAAGAAAACTGGGTGGACTACTTGTGGTTGGCTGAAGTGGCTTATAATAACACCACGCACAGTTCCACCAAGAACACACCTTTCTATTGTTTGTATGGCAGACACCCCCAGTTTCTTCCCTTTGTGCACCCGAAAGCCGACTCGCTCCTTCCGGTGGTGGCTCAAAGAGGGGCGCATATCAAAGAGACGTTGTCCAAAGCACAGGAGCAGCTGCAGGCTGTGAAACTCAAGTACAAGGCTGCTGCTGATAAACACCGGAGACAAGGTCCGTTGTACTGCAGGGGTGATGAGGTGTGGTTATCCACGAGGAACCTGCTTTTCAGGAAACACAGTGTTTTCAACCCTAGATACATTGGGCCGTATACTGTGTTGAAACGCGTGAACCCGGTGGCGGTGAAGCTGAAGCTCCCTTCCCATCTACGCATCCATCCGGTGTTTCATGTCTCATTGTTGAAACCTTCATTGTCAAAGGGCAGGCATCGTCCATCTCCCTTGATGGTACAGGGAGAACTGGAGTATGAGGTCGGACGTATATTGGATTCCAAGTATCGGAGGAGCAAGTTGTGGTATCTGGTGTCATGGAAGGGGTATGGGCCAGAGGAAAACTCGTGGGAACCTGCTCTGGGGATTCATGCCCCGGTTTTGGTGTCTGCCTTCCATCGGAGATGCCCCTCTAAGCCTGGTCCGTGATCTCCTCTGTTGAGGGGGGATGTACTGTCAAGATCGCGACTTGACGAAACTACAATTCCCGGCATGCCCTGGGCCAGAACTACAGTTCCTGTGATCCTTCGCGACGGACCTCGATCTCACGAGAGAACACTTAAGGAAGTCGGCGGTAGGGGATCGGTGTCAGGAATTCCTCTGGAGTACTGGATTTTGGTGTTTGGGTATTCAGATTGCTACAGTGCGGTAAGGGTGCTTTGCACCACAGCGCTTTTCAGCGGGATCGCTGATTTCTTGGAGTCTGTGTGTTTTGGGCTACTCGGTAACGGCTGTTACCGTGGTACAGGTTTCTTGACCTTTGGGACAATTGGATTTGGCTCGGTTGGTATTTTCGGCCAACGGAGGAAACACTGCTATTGTCTAGTGGTGTTTAGGGTGCTCATTACCTTTTGTGGTTGTTCTGTACATATACTTTGGATTCTACCCTATACCCATCTAAGAGGCATTATTTGGGTTATTGGACGAACTAAGAGTTCCAGGGGTCTCCTTAGGTTTGTTTTCGTGGAACTGGATTTCACATCAAAAGGTGGCAGTGTGCATTGCATTGTGTATAGGTGTTAACTATTGTTTATACCTCTTCTAATTAACAGGGGTATTCTGGAGGTGTATGATTTACACTCTTCCCCTGTGATGCATTGTAGAGGTATACTTAAGTAGGTTTTTATCTATGTGATACATGTTATAGAAGAGATTCTGAAGGGTATTGACAAATATCATATTACTGTTACATGCATTTTGTATTGCTATAGTTACACTGCAACAACTCCTACGCTGCCAGATACCTCTGCACATCTACAAGGTTTATCTTTTCCTTTACAGGTACAACTTCATAAGGTTGTTTCATATGTAATGTTAGTTCTGATTAGCGCAAACATAGTCTTATGCGTGTGCTCTGTTTATGTCTTTCAGATCTCCCTCCCTGCTGTCCCCTTCCTTTAATTCCCTGATCAGTTCATTTTTCCCCTCGCTTGATCTTCTCAATGCTCTGTGCCATTACGGCAATTCAGGCGTTGGTTCGATCTAGAGGTGGGCATACTAATCAACAAACCGATCCCGAGGACGTTATCATAACAGAATTAGACCCAATCTTGCAGAGACAGACACGCAGGACACAAGCCATACCAACCCATGTACAGGTCTTGTGTTCACTACACCTCCTTGCGTCAGGGGTCCTTCCAGGGTGTCATAGCTACTGCTGGAGTTGTGTCCCAGAGTCCCCTATCACGTTTCTTTAATGCTTTCCTCAATGCAATTTTGCAAAGGATTAGGCATTACATTTCCTTTCCGAGCACACCACAGGAATTGCTACAAACAAAATTAGATTTCTACAACATGGCACATTTTCCACATGTGATTGGCTGTGTAGATGGCACGCATGTCCCATTTGTCCTCCGTCTGAAAATGAGTACATTTATCGCAACAGGAAATGTTACCATTCACTAAACATTCAGGTAATATGCAATTCCAAAACTATAATCACTGGCTTAGTTGCAAGTTACCCTGGAAGTGCCCATGATTCTTACATTTTTAGGCATAGTGGCATACACGCACGACTGCTTGACAGAGATTTTGGAGATGGCTATATACTTGGTAAATATATTCCCTTCAATTATCAAACATCTCTGAACCTTGTTGTCACATTGTACTCCTGATGTGTATCTTCCATCCCATTCTATAGGTGACAGTGCATACGCTGTGAGGTCATACATTCTCACACCCTATTTGAATCCAGCTACACGGAAAGAACAGCACTAAAACCACACACACATATCAACCCGCAACTTAATTGAGAGAACCTTTGGTGTCCTCAAATCTCGGTTTCGTATACTACATAAGACTGGCGGTGCTTTACAATATCGTCCTGATATATGCTGTAAAATAGTTGCAACATGTGCCATGTTGCACAACTTAGCCACTAGAAGAGGCATAGAACTCGAGGAGGAGGAGGATTTACTACCTTACAATGATAACCAGCCTCAACAACCACAACCAAGACTACGTGGACCTGACGCAGCAGAGGGGAGAAGAAGAAGGGCAGAGATAACTCAACATTACTTTTAATAGAGGTAAGAATCACACAACACATCTTTCTGCATAACTGAAATATATTTATTTTAGTTTTTTTCAGCATGGATTAAGGGTACTTAACACATCTTAGTGCATGCAGTGTGTTGACAGCAAATTAAAATGCATTTACTGGTCATAGTCATTGCAATGCATTTTCTTCAGATGTCCATTGTACAAAAGCTGTGTAGGTTATTAAGTCATATCCTACTTCTTGCGTCCACGCACCCCTAATGCCTTTCCAGAATTTTTTGCATCAACCAAAGTAGGCCTCTCTGCAATTTCTTGTCTTCTGGTGCTTCAGCGTCCCCTAGGCACAGAAGGTTCCAGCAGGCTACTTACATTTGAGCCCCCATCATTCCCCCCAACATGTGGTAGGCTCCCACTTGCAGCTTCACTTTGCATACCCTCTACAACATTCATGAGTGTCATCATGCCCCTGGCAACATCACCGCAACATTGTGACATCTCCAATTGCATGGCAACTGTTCGCTTTGAAAGCTGAACTGTAGTGTTGTAAACATGGTTCAATACCCATGCATGCTGGACATTGCTCTATGATGCGTACGGTCACTTGCTAATTGCTGCGCTGGTATTGGTGTACACAGTTTCTCCATTGCTGTTGCCACACGGTCAAGTTTCTCAGCTGTCGCTCTCTGTCCATGCTCAATGACATTTGGTATTTGCTGAATACAGTTGTGTATGCCACCAATGTCATGACTGATTTTAACAATTTTGCCCTTCATGACACGTATGTCTTTGCCTTGCAGGTGCTGGACTTCCAGGATTTTAACCTCCAAAACACTGGCGTTCCTTTCATCTTCTCCTGTCGTTTGATTTTGTGAAGGTCGTGGCCTGCGCCTATAGAACTGTTGCAACCTACTACGCCTGCTCTGCTGTGTGTTTAGGGTTGCTGGGGTTGGAGCAGCCTGTTGTTGCTGGACAGATACATTGTCATCATCCTCACTCTCTGACTGTTGCAGTTGGCGCACTCTGCTTGTCAGACTCCTACGTGCAATACTGGGTGAAGATGTGGCTGCATTTGATTAATCTGTGTCTTGAAAGTCCTGACTGCGAAACTCTGACCCTTTATGTTCATTTCTCTCCTGTTCTGTATCTATGATTGAAATAGTGAAAACAGTCTGTTACTTTTTTAATTTGCACTTATGACTGTGTAAAATCAAGTATTTTACACATAAAACCTACATAATGCATTATATGTCTCCTAATCTTACATTCAAATTCAAAAATATTGACTTTTACAGACTTTGCCATAGTACTTCAGAATTTTATTTTGAAATGACTACAACTCCCATGATGGATTAATGAAGTAAGCGAATGGGGTTGTAGTTACTGCAATTTCATACATTTTAATTTCTACAATAAGGGGAGAATTTCTTAAGAACTACAACAAACGTAGGGGTCTCTCAAACTCACATTTACATGCAACACACATGTTGTGTTCTTACCTTTAGATGTGTCTGCATGCTCTGAGGTGTTAATATCTATTACGCCAGGAACTGCCTCTGGAGTAAGGGTGCCTTCCCCCAAGTCCTCAAGGGGGGTATTAGGCCTGTCCCTGGGTGTTCCTCCGCCAGTCTCCTTAGCTGCCTTCATCCTATTGGCAATCCTTTCCTTTGAACGACTGCGCAGATCATACCAGCGCTTTTGTAAATTTGTAATGTCACGGTGGGCAACCCCATCAGCGTTTACTTTTGCTTGGATTGCAAGCCATAGTTTTCTTTTTGCAGCTTCTGGCACTTTCAATGATTGTTTGCCAAAAAGCTGGTCATGCCTCTGAGTTACTTCCTCAATTAGAATTTCCAGTTCCTGGTCACTAAATGTAATCTTTCTTTTTCTGGCTTGTAGTTCTTCTCCTGCATTTTCTGACGCCATTTCCCCTTCTGCTGCAGGCTCACAGTCAGCTCCAGTTCCTCCTAGCTGAGCTCCAACTGCCAACTGCCTCTATTCCAGCTCTCCCTAGAACCAGGTGTGTGCAATCAGTGGCCTTGCTTCCTGGTTGTAATGTCATGGAATGCAGCAATATGGGAAAATCGCTATTTGCGAATTCGCAAATTGCGAATTCGCAAATACAGAATCTCAAAATTAATGCGATTCTGTAAACATTGCGATTTTTACCGAATCGCAAAAAAATTGCGAATTTCTTGATGCATTTCATTTTGCGATTCCTTAATTGCGATTTCTAATTTTCGCAAATAAGGAATAGCAAAATGAAATGTTGATGCATGTGCCCCTTTGCCATTGGATTCAAGCTAGCCTTGCTGATGTGCGGCGTTACTCCAAAACTGGTCACAGAAGGATGCTTGCTTCCGGTTCAGGGAAGACCTGGCTTGGCAGTTCGGCTGGACTGTTCCCATGAGGCACAAGGTCAAGACTGATTTGAATATAGCTGGGTCTGAACTGAGGTGGTGAAGTGAGCTAAAGAATGATGATGGATTGAACCCAGATCTGTGACTGGCGGTGAGTGTGAAAAGTTTCAGCGCTCCTTCCACCATCTCCGTGTTTGCATTGTTCACCCGAAGTTGGCAGGGTATGTCGAGACGTATGTCCCTTGCTCACTTTGCCACTGGATTCAAGCTAGCCTGTATGATATGGGGTGTTACCCCAAAACCGGTCTCAGGATCCTTGTTTCGGGCTTGGCTTTTCCCATAAGGCACAGGGTTAAGACTGATTTGCATATAGCTGGGTCCGAACTGAGGTGGCAAAGTGAGCTAAAGAACGATGATGGATTAAACCCAGATCAGTTGACTGAGGGTGAGTGCTTGCAATATTCAACACTCCGTCCTTCATCCCCTTGGGTTTAGCTTTGTTCACCCTAAGTTGGCAGAGAATGCCTAGACATGGGTCCCTTGCTCACTTTACCACTGGATTCAAGCTAGCTTGGCTGATGGCAGCTGATTAGCTAGAAACCGGTGCCAGGATGTTTGTTTCCAGTCCAGGGAAGACATGGCTCAGCAGTTTGGGCTGGACTAGTCCCATGAGGCACAGGGTCAGACTGATTTGCATATGGCCATGTCTGAACTGGGGTGGCGAATTGAGCTAACGAATGATGATGGATTAAATCCAGATCAGTTGACTAGGGGTGAGTGCTTGCAATGTTCAACACTCGGTCCATCATCCCCTTTGGTTTTGCTTTGTTCACACTAAGTTAGCAGGGTATGCCCAGATGTGGGTATTTTGCTTACTTTGCCACTGGATTCAAGCTAGCCTGGCTGATGACGTCTGATTAGCCAGAAACTGGTCCCAGGATGCTTGTTTCCAGTCCAGGGAAGACATGGCTTGGCAGTTCGGGCTGGCCTGTTCCCATGAGGCACAGGGTCAGCCTGATTTGCATATTGCCAAGTCTGAACTGAGGTGGTGGAGTGAGCTAAAGAATGATGATGGATTAAACCCAGATCAGTTGACTGAGGGTGAGTGCTTGCAATGTTCAACACTTTTTTTTTTTTTTTTACTTTTTTTTTATTGATGTCTTGGATGCACCACAACACAGAAATATACTAACATATGCCGAATGAGTTCGGAACCAGACAAATTCGAAAGAAAATATAAATAAAAATACATTCAATAACATTCCCAATATTCGTTAAACAAAATACGATTCCCAGATTTTCTCAAATTTCCGAACCACCCCAATTCTTTGAGCATAACTTTGTTCACATTTTCTAACTCTCTCCATTTTATGGCGCCATTCTTATACCGTAGGGCAATAGTGTGAACGCCAGTTCTGAAGTAATAATGATCTAGCCACAGCCATAGCTATATACAATAGTTTGACTAATTGCCCATTTAACATCAGCTCTAAATCAAAGCCAAACAAAATCAATTTAACATTCTGTGAAATCATAATATTCTGTTGATTTTGAAGAAATGCAAAGATATCCTCCCAAAAGGATGCTATTTTGGGACAGAAAGCAATAACATGAGACCAATTGGCAGGATTATAATTCAAACGCCGGAAGCAATTAGATGAGCTATTGGAATACATTTTAGATACAATCGCCGGGGTATAATACAGGAGCCACTTACTAAAAAACAGCAATCTGCGCCAATTAGCGCCTCTTAGTACAGAGAAGTTCAGTCTATTAATTTTCTGCCACACAGTAGAAGTTAATGCTAAATTTTCCTGCCCTTGCCATTTATGAACTGCTTTAAGATAAAGATCCGGGGCCTTATTCTGTGTTAAAGAGCGTTTCCACTCCCCTGGTTTCTTCTCATGTATAGAAATAAACAGTTCACTAAATAGCTGGACAGGAGGAGAAAGAAGTGTAGGATCCAGTTGACGCAATACACTGTAAATCAGTTTATATGAGCCCAACATTAAAAAGTTGCCTTGGACCAGAGGAGCCATATCTGAAAGGGTAATCCAGGCCCCGTCTTTCATAAAGTTTTTTAACATTGTAAACCCTGTCCTATGCCAATTTTCTACTATTTTCAAACTTATATCCGTACCTAAAAAAGAAAATGCGCTATATAAAGAGGAAGTTAGATTAAGAAAAGGGAGGGAATATCTTTTAAGCATTGCAGAACGCTTCTTAAAAAAACAGTTTAAGACCTTGTAACGAACCAGTTTGGGTGATTTAAATATTTGAAGAGGAGAGGGAATCTGGGTCTCTCGGCTAATTAAATAAAAAAAAAAGTTGATAAAGAGTTTCTGGTTACTGTCTTTAAATCTCGCTAGGAATTGGGCTAAATACGCATTATAATATTCTTTCAGATTTGGAAGAGCAAGCCCTCCTTGCTCCTTATCCTCATATAATGTATTTAAAGCTATTCGTGGGGTCTTTTTGGCCCAAATAAAAGATGAGAACAAAGATTCTGTTTTAGCGAAAAACGATCCGGGTAAAAAGCAGGAAATGGTTGCAAACAGAAAATTAAATAAAGGAAGAACTGACATTTTAATTAGTGCTACCGTCCTAAAATAGATAATGGTAGAGGGTTCCATCTTTCCAACATTGAACGTACTCTATGAAGAAGGGGCACAAAATTTAGCCTGTAAAGGTCTGAGACAGAAGAAGAGAAAAGAACCCCTAAATATCTTTTCGGTTTATTATTAATACAAAGTCTTAGATCAGGATGGAGTTCAGGATCGGAACCACCACAAACCAGGATTTCAGTCTTCTGTTTATTGATACGATATCCGCCAAAAGCTTCAAACTCTTCAAATATTTGCAGAGCATAAGTTTGGCATTGCAATTCAGGTTTAATTAACAAAATTATATCGTCTGCGTATAATTTAATTTTAGGCATCGAAGTAATAGGGGGAAGAATATAAGCAGATTTGCTAATTGCAGTTGCTAAGGGTTCAATAAAAAATGCAAATAAAACGGGAGAGAGCGGGTATCCTTGTCTGGTACCGCGTTTAACCGGCACCAGGCCCACAGACTCTGCATTAATAATAATATTGGCTTGGGCCTTTGAGTAAAGATTCTGAATCAAATTTATAATAGCTACTGGAATCCCAAAGTGATCTAAAATAATAAAAAGTGTTTCCCAAACCACCAAATCAAAAGCTTTTTCAGCGTCAAACAGTAAAACTAACGCAGGTACCCGTCGTGTTTAAAAATAATCTAAAGCCTCAATTAAAAAGTGAGTGTTAGATAATAATTGTCGGCCGGCAATAAAGCCGTTTTGATCTGTATGAATCAAATCTGAAGAAAAGGAATTGAAACGAATAGATAATAATTTAGTGATGATTTTATAATCCGTGTTCAATAACGTAATAGGTCTATATGAATTTGGATCATTAGGCGGCTTGCCCTTTTTTAGAAAACTAACTACGGTTCCTTCCCGGAATGAATCAGGGACTGAGCCACCATCCAACATAAAGTTTACTAACTGTACAAAGAGTTCAGCAAAGGAGCTGAAAAAAATCTTAAAAAATTCTGTTGGAAGCCCATCAGGCCCACATGCCTTACCTATTGGTAGATCTTGCACAACCCGCTCTACTTCTTCTCTTGTAAATGAATTAACCATAGTAAATTGTTCTAAAGGAGAAAGAACAGGCAGGGAAATTTTAGCCAGATAATTTAATAGCTTTTGCCGATCTATATTGGATTGAGTATTATAGATCTTCCTATAGTGTGCAACCATTATCTCTCCGATTTCTACAGGAACAGATGTATCTATTAGAGTACCCGGAGACTTTAAGGAATGAATAAGATTAGAAGCGGCTTGCTCTCTGGCCTGCCACGCCAGGAATTTGCCGGTAAAATTACTCTACTCGTATATCTGTTGCGAACTCTTAAAAAATATCTCTTCACTAAGGGTATAGAAATGTTGACAAAGTTCTCTTTTTGCCTTGTTTAATTGTTCCTGAATAATACTAGCTGAATTTTGTTGCCTAAGAACAGTCAAGGCCTGAATTTTTTGCTGCAGAGATTTATTCTTATTTTTGGCTGCTAAAGAGTCTGCAGCGTCTCTCCCAATCACTAACCCCGAATATAGGCCTTAAGAGAGTCACAGGGCTTACTCTATTTGGAATAACACATGTAGCCCAACACCAACGACCTAAACCCCCTTGTTCTGTGTGGACAATCTGGACATTTAACTTCTTACTAAAAAAGAGCGCGACGCCCCTCTTTGACTCCGAAAATGAGGAGAATCCTCGATAATACGACCAGGCTTTGAGCATGGAAAACTCCTCAATTTTTGACATTTGGATATGGGTCTCTTGTAGCAGAATCATGTCTGGTTGTTCAGATTTGGCCCATAATTCTATTGCGCACATTTTTTTCCGATTATTTAATCCATTTACATTGAAGGAGATAATTTTCAGACCCATACTAAAAGAGAATATAGAGCTGCCAATGAAACATTACAGGGCCCTTAGGGGTCCGCCTTCTAAACAATATTCTAAACTTTTTTATAAACAACATATACTTTCCAATGCATCAGTTCAAAATTCCTAGCGTTCATAGCATTGCGCATATCATTGACTAAAAACATCCAAGACTTCGTTTTTTGTGCACCAAACCCCCACCCCACCTGTGGCACTACTCCCACCTCACTACCCCATGCTAGCCACAGCTCCATACCCACTACCCTAGGGTGTTATGTTGTACACCCCCTAGCCCGTCTGTGAACCTATATCCCCACTCCATCCCACCTCCCCTCCCAGGGCAAAGAAAAAAATAATAATTATAAGCAATAATGGCATTAGCTCTTGTGGCACTTTACGGTCGGCGATATTCCCTTTAGCAACTCCTGTGCCTCTTCAACATCGGAGAGCATGTAGAATTTTCCTTTGACTAAAACTTTTAGCTTTGACTGTTGTGCTATCTGCGCTTGTGCCCCCTTAGCCTTAAAAAGTTGTAGTAGTTTCACAAACTCTTTTCGCCTCTGGGCAGCTGCAGCGGACATGTCCGAAAATATCCTGCATTTATTAGTTCCATCGAGTAAGAACTGTCAACACATTGACTGACGGCTGCTAATGGCGGCCGCTACAGTGGAGTTCCACGCCTCCGCGTAGCACCTGTGCACCTGGCTTCCTCACCCCTCCCCCTTCCCTGAACGAGGCTGATGGCAACGGCAGCTAGCGGACGCTTTTCAGGAGCTGTTTGAAGGTTTTGCTCGCTCTGTGCTCTGGCCCTCTAAGGCGGCAGATTTACGGTCCTTGCTGCCTTGATAGAAAAATTGCTGTGTTTGGTGCTCTCAAAGGCGGCAGTCTCACGACCTCAGCAGCCTTGGCGGGAAAAATTGGCGGGAACTCATCTGGCTTCACCCGAAGGCAGAATCGGCCTCGGTATTTGGAGCATTTGTTTGGCTGGCGGACGGTGAGCTTTTCTCGCTGGAGTAAACGGTTTCTCGGCTACGGCCTTGGCATCTTCGGAGCCCTGCTGCTGAGACACACAGTCGGGAGAGTTGGAGATCACAACGGATGGCAGATGGACAGAGCGGATGAATGGACAACGGATTGAGTGTTCTTGCTGTTTAACACTGATTTTCGAGTGTTAGGAGGCAGCAAAACTCCGAGGGTAAATCACTCTACACTTAATAAATAACGTTTTCTGTGACGTATTGTAGAGCTTCAAGCTGCAAGCTGCAAAATTACAAAGGCGGTAAGTGAGGCTTCGAAGTGTACTTTTGAACTACAGTACCCAGAAATCCCTGGCTTTGTTTTTTTAATCAGGTGCCTTCAGACTTTCACTGGTAGCTGATAATTCCAGAGGGAGTTATTCGGACTACAGTACAATTCTCCACTCTCCCACTGTGTATTTAGGGAGGAGGAAGAAGGGGAAAGCTCACAAGATGGGTAAACTCACTAACGCTAGGAATAAAGCCAAAGCACGGAGACTAGCGAAAGAAACTGCAGCAAAAGCGGTCGATCAAGAGAACGATAAGGAGGGGTCCTCCCTTGTGAGCTCTGGCGATGATGAGGAAGATTCGCCTATAAACTTGTCTAATTTAACCAGTCCAAACGACCATACGATATCAGTCGAGTCTGCAGATGGGGGTGCAGAAAGGAAGCTCTATAGTTTGGCAGTTGCCCCAGCAGAGCAATTATTAGTCTCAAAGACTCCAAGGCAATTCCCTTTGTTTTGAGAAAAAACTTGCATTGACCTCAGTGTCTAAATCAGCTCCGCTAGAGGTTCCATCCAAGTCTTCGACCATCGGGCCTCGAGTATCAGAGGTATCAAGCCATTCTCTGGAAATGTCTACTGTTACTGACGCCGTTACAGGCTTGGCTACAATTAAGACTATCAATAAGACTACCAATATAATATTAGAGGCTGATCTGGGCTCTCCCTCTATACATGAGGTAAAAAGCCTTCCCCTGCACTGCCATCAAGATGTTCCAGGCAATACTGTACCTTCTTTGGATGGTTTGAGTAACACCTGCCTTCCGGGTCCTTTTGACCTTCTCAGCCCAGTTCTGAGTATGGAAACTGAGACTTTGGGTGAGCACCAGATGACAGTCAAGGATATGCTCAATCTGATTCTTGATGAAATACGTGAAATGAAAAGGTTTCAAAGGGAGGAACTGAGTGCTATACATCAGCGATTGGATAAGATCGAGGATTCTGTGTCTTCTTTTCCTACTCGTCTTCAAGAGGCAGAGAGCAGAATATCCTCTTTGGAAGACAACATGACTGGGGTCACAAAAAATGTTCAAATTGCTTTTAAAACTTCCAAGGCATTGGAGATGAAATTGGACGAGTTAGAGAATTATAATCGAACGTCTAATCTTAGAATAGTGGGGGTTCCAGAGGGGGTGGAGGGATCCAATATGATAAACTGGGTCACTACCTTCTTGCAACAGAGGGTGGTACCTGAGTTTAAAGGCGATTTAACGATTACTCGTGCTCACAGGGTCCCTGCTCAGCCGTTTCCTAGTTCTACGCTCCCCCGCACTATTCTCCTAAATTTTTCTGATGTTAGAGTTAAGGAAACAATGTTGTCCAAAGCTATCCAGCAATGTTCAACACTAAGCATGGGCTGAAAATTCATTCAGCTCGCGGAATTTGCGCATTGTTGTCAATTTCACAATCCGAGAATCGCGCGAAATTGCCAAACAATTTGCAATTTGTGAGTTGGCGATTTTTTTTTGCTTGTTCGCGCTTCAAAAATACAATCTCGGGTGAGCGGCGTTGACTTACCATGATTCTGAGTTTGCCGAGTTGTTTTCCTCCCGGTTTGCATGCGCTGCGCCATTTTGGATCTGGCTGCTTGAACGCGCAATTTTTTTGGACCGCAAGTATATCATGGAGTCCCGCCATCTTGCACTGTGAGAATTTAAGAGCGCGAATACATCTAAGGGCCCGCAATCACATATCGCGAGAGTAAACAATAGCGAATACGTAGATGCGGCATGTAGTTGACATCCGTGGGTGATTTGAACAGCTCGCTTTCCCGAAGTCACAAAAATTGCAATTTTGCACAAGAAATCTATCGCTGGCAGCATAAAACTTCTGAAAATGATGATTTGGATCAGAATAACTCCTCAGATTGACATTTGGCTGCACTTTTGCAAGGAGTCCATTTTTGGGGGGTGGGAGGAAGGAAGTGCCCCAGAGTCTCCAACTTCCTGTTCCTGTCCAGCAGGCTCCTCCCAGTGCTTTTTCCATGTCCTGGTCACTGTTTTCATTTCGATCTGGAGCTGGAAGGATTACTCTTTGTGGCTGCTGCTGGATATTTGTATTCAAGGACTTTTTGTTTGGATCACTTTTGGATTTGAGATTTTACAAGTAAGTTGGTGTTGTTTGTTTGGGGCATTGCAGTTGCTGCAACTACAATTTATAAACTTTTTGACAACTTTAAAAAAATATATTGTGGGTAGTCACAGTATCCAGTAGACCCAGGGTTAGTCATGGGTGCATGATACAACTGTTTCTGTGGGTTTTGTTGAACTTAAATATCATTTACGGCATGGATGGCATGGAATTGAATAGCTCACTGTTATATGTTGAAGTTTTTTATAATTTTGGGGGGCCTGTAAAAGCCACACTAGCCAGTAGGCCCAGGCGTAGTCAGTGGTGCATGGACCAAGTGTTTCTGTGGGGTCTCTTGAATGTAAACATCGTTTAGGGCATGGATGGCATTGGATTGAGGTGATTTCTTGTGTGAATTTCAATTTTTAGGGTATTGTTGGGGCTTGGTCCAGGGCCTGGCCATGTGGGGGGGGGCATATTGAGGCCAGGCAGTTTTTACCATAGTCCGGCAAGCTTGTGGGCCAGTAGGCCTAGGGTTACGAATGGGTGTATGAAACAACTCTCTCTGTGTGGTCTCTTTTCTATTTCTATTCATTTAAACATCAATTTTTGATTAGAATTGGAATTTTTATTTTGGGTCTTTCCGTTTTTGGATGTGTTGTGTTAATAACAATAATTGCCTAGTTGCAATAATATTATTTGAAGCACGACATATGCAACATTTATTTAACTGATGTTCTTTTAGCTTCTTTGCTTTTAGGTGCACAAAGATTGAGAACCAGGAATCATCCTCATCATCATCACTTGTTGTAGTGCCAGGAAGAAGTCCTACTGTGGTGTGTGCACAACGTCATGTGACGTCACGTGTGGCCACAGACAACTCTGCAACTCGTGCTCTTGAGTCCTGCTGTTCTGACATCTGAAGATGGGCCCAAAGAAAGGTAACCGTAATTCCTCTACCAAGAAAGTTGCCAGTGCCACTGCCAGTAAGAAGGAGCAGAAGAAGCAAGTGGCGCCACTTACCGAGGAGACTGGTGTGCCGACCGCCACTTTTTATGGGAAAAAAAACTACACCTGCAGCAGCGGTGTCCGCCGGGGACCAAGCTGGGAGCAGCACCTCTGCTTCATTGGTCTCAGTGCCACCACGGCAAATTATGCCCAAGCCCATGAGTGCCGCAGAGGCAGCCACTTAAATTGCTCTTTCACCATTGACGTTGATGATGTTGGCGTTGACTCATCGCAAACTAGCATCCAATCAACGCAGGGTGTAACTCATCCGACAAGTGTTCAACCACAGCCGCAACGACAACCACAGGTGCAACAAGGAGAGGCGCAAGGAGAGGTGCAAGGAGAGGCACAAGGAGAGGCACAAGGACAGGCGCGAGGAGAGGCACAAGGAGAGGCACAAGAAGAGGCACAAGGAGAGGCACAACTGCCCACAATACTTGTTCCTCCAGAAGTAGCGGCACATCAGGAAATCGAGATTCATGTGGAGGTATCAGCCGAGCAAGCCACTCCTGATGATCCATTGTCTTCCAGATCCCCAGAAAGGAAAAGGAGGGCTAGTAAAACTTCTTCTTCAAGCCCCCTTCCTTCTGATGATCTAGATCTTGATTGGCACCCACCAATTCAGTCTGAGAGGGAGGCACGCCATGAGCCGACAAAGCTAGGTAAAAGGAAGGTTCCCGCAAGGCTTTCAGTTATGGGTGATGACGAAGAAGAAGTAGAAGTGGTTTATTCTGCTGCTGGTGAAGAGTCTGATGATGACGACCCTATCATCACAGCCGTCACTCCAGCTTCAGCAGGTATGCAGCAGACAGACATTTTTACCCTATCCCGAAATACTGCGCGGGATGTGGGCTTGCTTGGCACTGGTACCACCACCAACACAGGTAACTACTACACCAACACAACCTACAGCTTCCATATTTTCTCTTCAGAAGGGCCGACAGGGACCTCCATCCAGCTCGACCTCCATTACATCAAGTAGTGGTGCTGTAAGTGCACAACAGAGTCGAATTCCGCCACGCCCATCCTCCACTTCATCTGGCATTAAAAGTGGAAAACCAAGTTATTTGTTCGAATTGTAAACAAGTAGTTAGTCGGGGTAAGCTTGGTACCAACTATGGCACCGGAGGCCAGAGAGGTCATCTCCAAAAACACCACAGTATCCAATGGGAGGCGCACCTAAGTAACATCAGGAAAGACAAAAGTAGAAATCTAAATGTAGCCATGATATTGCATCTGATGACGAGGAGCTGATCGTGCAGGGGGGAGGGTGAAGAAGCTAGAGAATTTTTTTCTGGTACACACAGTACCCCTGGCAGCAGCACTGCAGTGGTAGCGCCCACACCCTCTACCCCAGCAACATCTAGGAGGCACAGTAAGAGTCATGTAGAAACACCAATGCAAAAAAGTACATCAATGAGCCTAACTGGGTTGAAGAAGTCTGGATCATCATCACATATGAAAACGGTCCAGACTACCATTAAAAGCATATTTTGGTCGGAGGCGCCATTGAAACGCAACCACCCAACGGCACGTCTGTATAATGCAATGCTGGCTAAAATGTAAGTGCTGGACCTTCTCCCTTTTTCTTTTGTGGAAGGGGCAACAGTCTGCCCTAAATGGAAGGTTCTTAGCCAGTCCTATTTTGTCAGAGTTGCGGTTCCAGCACCACATCAAGATGTGCTGGACGTGTTTGGGGCAGCTTTGCAGAAGAGTGCTGTTTTCACACTATCCACCTGACAACAGACATGAGCACCAGTTGCCAAGCCGTTGATTACATGTGCATTACTGCACACTGGGTCTCTTTTGCGGGGTTAGAAAGGAGATAGCTGCAGGTGTTGACAGTGTCACAATTTTTCAAGCTACTCGGAAACATGCAACAGTAGCCATGTTTGCAATGGAGAAATGTCATATTGCAGTAAACATTTTGGAGAAGTTTCACAGTAAGGTCTTTGAATGGCTGCAGCCAAGAAGGCGCATGATTGGTTATGTTTCCATGGATAATGGCAGTAATGTAATTAAGGCCATGGCTGATGGTGGCTATTTCAGAGTGCAGTGTTTGGCGCACAGCATTAGCATTATTGTTCAAGATTTCTTAAAAAAAGAATAACACAGTCAGCAAGTTGCTGACCACCTGCTGAAGAATCTGTACACATTTCATCCATTCTTTTAAGGCCCGCAAGCAACTTGGGTTCATTCAACGTGACCGTAGAGTGCCAGCCAGAAGACTCATCCAGGAGGTGGCAATACATTGGAACTCAACCTTTTACATGCTTGAGCGTCTGTTTGAGCAGTACTTGGTAATCAATGAGTATGTCTTTCAAGCACGGGGAGCTTCTGTGAAAGACATGAGGCTAGAGGTAGAGGAATGGGACCTAGTTAAAAGCCTAAGCAACAGTTGATGAACAGAATGCAGAACAATGTCATACATTCACCCCAGTTCAGAGATCTGGGTCTAAATCCATCATTTTATTGCGCTCCACACCACCCCAGTTCAGACATGGCCATATGCAAATCAGTCTTGACCCTGTGCCTCATGGGAACAGTCCAGCCCGAACTGCTAAGCCATGTCTTTCCTGGACCGGAATCAAGCATACTAGGACCGGTTTCAGGCTATCAGCCGTCAACAGCCAGGATAGCTTGACTCCAGTGGTGTGGAGAGCACGGGACTCACGTCTGAGAATACCCGTCACACTCGGGGTGACAAATGCAACAACAACAGTTGATGGACAGAATGCAGAACAATGTCATACATTCACCCCGGTACAGAGATCTGGGCCTAAATCCATCGTTTTTTTGCACTCCACACCACCCCAGTTCAGACATGGCCATATGCAAATCAGTCTTGACCCTGTGCCTCATGGGAACAGTCCAGCCCGAACTGCTAAGCCATGTCTTTCCTGGACCGGAATCAAGCATCCTAGGACCGGTTTCTGGCTATCAGTCGTCATCAGCCAGGATAGCTTGACTCCAGTGGTGTGGAGAGCGCGGGACTCACGTCTGAGCATACCCGTCCCACTCGGGGTGACAAATGCAATAACAACAGATGTTGGACAGAATGCAGAACAATGTCATACATTCACCCCAGTACAGAAATCTGGGCCTAAATCTATCATTTTTTTGCACTCCACACCACCCCAGTTCAGACATGGCCATATGCAAATCAGTCTTGACCCTGTGCCTCATGGGAACAGTCCAGCCCGAACTGCTAAGCCATGTCTTTCCTGGACCGGAATCAAGCATCCTAGGACCGGTTTCTGGCTATCAGTCGTCATCAGCCAGGATAGCTTGACTCCAGTGGTGTGGAGAGCACGGGACTCACGTCTGAGCATACCCGTCCCACTCGGGGTGACAAATGCAAAAACAACAGTTGATGGACAGAATGCAGAACAATGTCATACATTCACCCAGTACAGAGATCTTGGCCTGAGTCCATCATTTTTTTGCACTCCACACCACCCCAGTTCAGAAATGGCCATATGCAAATCAGTCTTGACCCTGTGCCTCATGGGAACAGTCCAGCCCGAAATGCTAAGCCAGGTCTTTCCTGGACTGGAATCAAGCATCCGAGGACCGGTTTCTGGCTATCAGCCGTCATCAGCCAGGATGTACCGCTTTGTTCTCCATAAGTTGGCAGGGTATGCCCAGACATGAGTCTCTTGCTCACCTTGCCACTGGATTCAAGCAAGCCTGGCTGAAGATGGCTGTAATGCCAGAAACCGGTCCCAGGAAGCTTGAATCCGGTCCAGGGAAGGCATGGCTTGGCAGTTCGGGCTGGACTGTTCCCATGAGGCACAGGGTCAGACTGATTTGCATACGGCCATGTCTGACCTGGGATGACAAAGTAGGCTAAATAACGGTGTTGGATTAAACCCAGATTTGTTGACTGGGCGTGAGTGTTTGATTAGTTCAGATGCTCCATCCATCACCACCCCCTTTTGTACCGCTTTGTTTGCCATGAGTTGGAAGGGTATGCTCAGACGTGAATCCCTTGCTCACTTTGCCACTGGATTCAAGCAAGCCTGGCTGAAGACGGCTGTAATGCCAGAAACCGGTCCTTGGAAGCTTGAATCCGGTCCAGGGAAGGCATGGCTTGGCAGTTCGGACTGGACTGTTCCCATGAGGCACAGGGTCAGACTGATTTGCATATGGCCATGTCTGAACTGAGGTGGCAGAGTGGGCTAAAGAACGGTGATGGATTAAACCCAGATCTGTTGACTGGGTGTAAGTGTTTGATTGGTTCAGATGCTCCGTCCATCACCACCTACTATTGTATCGCTAGTTAAAAGCCTGACAGACATGCTTCGTCCTTTTGAGGTCTTCACGCGTGAAGTCAGCAGGGAGGACTGTACTTTGGGCAAAGCTATCCCATTGTTGCGCATGCTAGAGCACCAACTGAAGGCGGTGTCTTCAACGTTCCGAGTTGATGCTGAAAAACAAGATGCATATCAGTTGGCGGAGAGCTTATTAAGCCGCCTAGTTGACAATGCAAGTCTTAAAGCAATACATTCAGAACAACATTACATTTGTGCCACTATTCTGGATCTACAGTACAAAAAGGCACTGGCCAGCAATACATTCTTTCCTTATTCTGAAGCAGATGTTTCCAAGTACAAACATTGGCTAGCTCTGTCAGCCACTCAGTTCAAAAAAGAGCGGCAGGAAATTAAAGGAACCACCACAAGCACTACTGAAGCAGCAGGCCATCCGGTGTCAAGGTCCACTTCTGTGGCCGAAGGAAGTCACTTTCCCTCATAGCTGTTACCGACACCAGCAACCGTATCATCACCTGCACCATGCCCAGACATAATATTGTCGGAAGCGGATTGGATAACTCATCAAGGGTTTGCTCGTTCCAGTGTTGATGCAAAGGCAACGGATGGTACCCAAAGTGGAGCACCCCTGGGGGACCTTGAGTGGATGGTGCAGGCCTATCTGGATGACCCAACAGAGGTCTTCTTTGATCAGAACCCATTGGTGTATTGGTATGGGAAAAGGCCTCAATGGCCACTGATCACCAAGCTGGCTATAAATTATTTGTCTTGCCCACTCGCAAGCGTGTCTTCTGAACGTGTTTTCAGTGCTGCTGGTGCCATTGTAACTTAAAAAAGGACCCACCTCTCGCCCAAAAATGTGGAGAGGTTAACAATGATCAAGATGAATCAGCACTTCATACTACCAGATTACAAAATACTTGAATCCACGCAGGAAGAAGAGGACACCGACTTATGTGACGGAAGTTCTTATCTGTTAGCTGACCTACTCCCGGTTCAATTCACAGAGTTTGAGGACGAGCCTTACTTCCCTGACACCTAGGCTTGAAATACTTACTTTTTTTCCCGTCCTTATTCACTTTTATTTCGGTGTGTCTTTCTTTGTTTTGCAACTTTTAGCACAACAAACCATTAATCACAACAAATCGATCAGCTGCACTGTCTTTGTCTTATTTCCATATTGAAGGTGCAGCTGTCTGCATTCCTGAAGTTCACATGTTCATAACTCTATCCTCCTCCTCCAGACTCCCCCTAACCATTTTCCTCAAGGCAGATGGCCAGATTACGCAGAATCAAGAATCTGTCGCTTCGTAGACGAGTCCCCTCAAAACAAGTGTGACTGGAATTACTGACTATGCTGACTGTTACTTCTGAAATTGAGACAAGAGGCTGCCCAGTGGCCCTTCACTTAAGAATAAGATGCTGACAAAAAGTGGAACAGGTAATGAATGATGAGATGGCATGCAATTGACAATACTGGCTGTCTGACTCTGATGAAAGCAATTGCTGTTTCTTTGTTGTGCATGAAATGAATCCTATGTGTTCTGTTATTATTTAAACTTTTACACACTAAATGTAACTCAAGTCTACTCTGTTTACCATGTTTAATACAAAATGTACTTCTACTGCAGGGGTAGGTTAAATGTGAGTTCCAATTGGAGAACTAGGACCAGAGAAGCGTGCAGCCGCCAGCAGACGTAGAGTGAACAAAGACTCACGCTACTGGGGCAAGACTTATGCGCCTCTGGTCTAACGCAGCGCATTTGAAAATTAAAACGCTGTGCAACAAAATTAATTTGACTGTACACTGCCATCCAACCTAACAGATCGCAGGTACTCTGAACCACAAGGCCAGAATAAAAGCTATTATACAAGGAATAATTTTTGTGTCCAGACCTGAATCACCTTACCATAAACTTTCAACACGTTACGGATAAGGGACAATTACAAAGACAAAGCCCGAACGTTGCTCTAAGACACTCTCGGCCCAATCAACCACGCCACCATAGAGGAAGATCATTCTAACCATACAGCTCGGTCTCTCATACCAAAGAGGACCATATGTACACCACGACAGAAATTGATTTTTTGTCTTGATAAAGGTGGATAGAATTCCAAAAGACCACCGAAACGCGTCGACGCCTTAATACAGTGTGATTCGTGGCGCAAACATCGTTGTTGATACAGTATTACCACATATGTACATTACGTTGTCCCAAAAGAGCATCAGAACACACGCCTTGTATTGTACAAATCATATGTCTTACTGTTTTTCTGTCTGTTTCCCGCAATATTGCGGGTCAATATTGTTTATGTCCTGTTTTTTTATAATTCCTATTTTAACCTGTGTTAAGCAGTTTATTATATTCTGCTTTTTTAACTTTACTGTATACAATAAATTTTGCTAAATTTTTTACTCCAGATCTAATTGTCATAGTTCCTTAAAAAAATGTTTCTCATTTATAGTGTTTATGTATATGACTTTGTTCAAGGGAATTGCTTTTTTATACTTCTACTGCAGGGGCCACTACGTTGCATTTTTTAATATGAACAATTTCCTTGGACTCACTGTGTGTAGACTGTGTGCATGAACAACATTGAGTTTGCCAACACCAGGATGATGATGAGTCATGATGACCAAAGTTACATAATATCTTCACAGACACTCACTGGGATGGATGGATCATCATCGTCGATTTACGGAAGAACTATAGCCATTTCATGAGTGGCAAACAGGTAAACAAGTCAACAACAACCACAGCAGAACTACATGTCTGTCTACTCGTGGTATGGAGTGGTTGAGCCAGTGTAGTGTTATGCCACAGTCCAGACAGCGGTAAATGTAAAATTGCGGCTATGTGGCTTGCTGTATAAAACTTGATCTGCTTTATCTGTCTGTGTCAAAGAGGTATGCTGCATGGAGGTTGGTTCACTCAGGGGTGCCTGCCTTGACCGTCTGCATGGCCCTGGCCTGCTGTGTGCTAATTATTATCCTGGAAACAGAGACTCAGAGTAGGCACTTTAGAAATGATGCAAGTATGTAATACTGTCGCCTCTGAAAGTAAAAGTGTTATTTTTGCACTACACACCATATCTTATATTTTTCCTCTGGGGTGTTTTAATATCCCTTTCTGTTTTTCCATCAACAATTACAGGCCGGCACTTACCTTGTGCGATGGGAAAAACATTAACTCAGGCTTACCATAGCAATCTGCAATTCCGCATCCGCCAGGCAGACAGTGGACACTACTGTGGTCACCAAGATTGATCGACGGAGCGCCCGATGGAATGGAGGAGTACCGCAAATAAGAGGAATGGCTGGATGCATGCAACTTCCCAATTTGACCAGGACAACTACAACATACAGTAACAGTATCCACTTCACTTGTCCTTATCTTTTAAATAATGTTATTGTTGTGAACTTCTATGAATGCGACTCTGCGTTTGCTCTCTGCTTCAAATTCATCCCTACAGCTAGTTTATTTGCTATTTTTAAAACTAATGTAATGTTATGTTGTACTACTAAGTGTTTATTCTCTCTGAGGGCAGATAGGCAAGTGAAATTGCGTAATTACTGCAGCCCTGCACTGTAATTGTTTAGTACTAGTTAGTAAGTTGTAGTAAGTACTACTTTTCAGTAACCTAACCATCCATGTAGCAAACAACTTCATGCATGCACTTCCTTTATGTCCCTTGATAGATTTATGGATATCTTTGTATCCAAAGATTTGTTTTTCTTCATTTGTTGTTTGTCCATGCTGTGTTTTTTTTCTCTCTCCAAAAACCCCCATTCCCATCCGTTTTTTCAAACCCTAAGCCTCTTCCCTCAGGCTGTGTGGTTTTCATTGAGGTGTGACTAAATGACACCAATAATTCCACAAGCTTGCTGTGGAGAATAAGGTCAAAAGCAACAGAAAATCAATTTCAAGGCAGGTCAAGGAATCCGAGGATATATTCTTATTCTGCTTGACACACACCCATGAGTATTTGCAAATCAATTCAGAATTTCATGGCCGCCATTGAGTGGATTCATCATCAACAACATACTCCTACACATGACTAAAGCGTACGCTGTTGTGTCCTTCAGTACTAGTTCTTGTAGTAGCCATAATCCATGCAACTAGTAGTTAACTGTTTTGATTGAATACTTTAGCATTGTATGTACTTTATTTGATAAATAATAATCATAAAAGCATGTACAAACTAAATTCATATTTTTTAAAGAACCAATATACAATACAACATGATAAATGGATCCAGCTGAACATTATACATAATATTAAAATATGTACTACAGGATCATTAAAAGGCTATGGAAAGGCCATAAAAACAATGCATCAATGGTTGAACATTGGCACAACCTGACTGCTACTTTTCGCTAGAAGCTTTGATCTTATTAGCCATGCGCTGTCCAAATATTTTGCTACATCGCAGACCAAGGTGAGGGAGGAGGTATCAGTTTTGAAAATTCGTAGTGCCACCTGGTAATTCCTGGAACCAAGCTTTTTGCAAACGGGTTTAAGCCATTTGGTTCTAGCAATCCGATAAGCTGGGCACGCAAAGAGAAAGTGGGCGGTAGACTCATTGGGAGCTTCGCAGCCTGGACAAGAAGCAGATGATGGATTACACCTCTTCCAGGCTGCTGTTGTTTCGTTTAGCGGAAGGGTCCCAATTCTCAACTTCATGTAGAGCGCCCTGTCCCTTGGAATTTGGATGAAACCTAGAAAGGGTACAAGTTTCTGGACAGGTATGTGTTCCATGAACCGCTCAGTGAGATTCCCTAAATTAGAATCACACAACTCTTCTACCTGTACCCATTTCCAGTATGCACTTTTTAAATCCTGCTTGGATGGCGGAGTCTGATTTACTTTAGCATTGCTTAGGCTACAATTTATGGCACTGTTCTTGTGTACTGTGCTATCGTACTGTTCTAATGCTCCTCTCAGGCCACTCAATGTCTAATTTCCTTTTTTTAACATATGCTGCTACTGCCAGTGTGTACCACTACTACTACCACCACAACAATGCCATTTCATCCGTTCAGGATTCCATAGCCAACCTTAATCGCCATTTGCTATGCAGCCAGCCATGTGCCTAACCTGATTCTCAAACTCGAATCAAAGGTAAGATAAGCATTTTGGGGGAGGAAGAATAATAGAGTAGGAGGAGAGGGGAGACTGACGGTAGTACTAGTAAAATAGTAGGACAATTAAATTCACTAACTCTGTCAGTGGCATTTTTGTACAGTTTTTACTTAGACAATATGAATCAACCAGCCAGTTAAGTTTCAGGAAAACAGACGTATAGTTAACCCCCCTGCCTCCCCCACAAAATAGTAAAAACGTGTATGCTATGTTTAAGTGGAAAATAAATAATTATTTTGACTCTAGAAAAAATAAACTATCCACAAGACCCGACCCACCCCCTCCCTAACCCCAACCATTGTCCATGAAATAAATGTCCCCAAAAGTTCAAAAACCCCAACACCCAATTCCCACCCACCCCAAAAGTCTTTAAAAAAGGGGCAAGAGACAGTCTCCACTTTGGCCGGCGGTGTCCTGTAGCCAGGTGGTCCAGCAGCTCTCTCCGGAGGGCCTTGAGTAGGACTTTCTGCCTCTCCATCTCCTGCTCAAGGTAGGCAACTCGCAGGGTTAGGCGGTGCACATGCGCCTTGCAGGTACTGTGGGGGGCAGCTTTGGATGAGCTGCGCGGCGGGTGGCTGCCGGACCACGGCGCTGTACCGCTGGAGGATTGCGCTGGCTGTATGACCCAGGGGCAGTGGAGGAGGATGCAGCTGTTGTTGTTGACTGAGATGACTCCTCCTCCTCCTGAGCCACCAGCCGAAGATATTCAGCGACAATTGCCAGCTGCCGGCCCCCGGCCCGGATAGCCAACTCCTTCCTCGATTGTTTAGAAGGAGTATCTATATGAAGAAAGAAAAAAAATACTGTAACCAATACTTTTTAAAATTAACACAAAATAATTCAACAGAAAGTTGTGTCACAGTAGCACTAGCAACTTGAAAGCACAGTACATAACATTTGTGGCATGTATCTAGCTAACCTCCCACTTCGTTGGCCTCTGCTCTAACATTAGTGGGAGTTTCAGGAATTCTACTAGCACTATGGACTCACTACATTAGACTCAGACAGTACACCAGTCTTCTTCTTCTCTCTTGTTTAGCGAAATTAGTACGTAAACTTCTGGAAGCCGGCATAATGCTAGCGCAGTCAGCTTGCACCCAAGAAAAACAGACGCAAGCCATGATGACGCAGACTCGTGTTACTGTTTCCAGTACATGCAGGTGGGGAAGCTCTTACTTTTCTATTACGGGTGGCACTGGCCATACTCTGTTACAACAAGGGCTACTGCTCAATTAATTTAACTTTGACCCTGCCCTGACCCTGACTAATACAAAAGGAAAATGAAGAAGATAATATGATCATCGATCCCTTCACATGATATTTGCTTATATAAGGGATGATTTTAGGTGCTTGTTTTTATTGATTGAGTGAACACTGATAAGCCACGCATGAATGACAGAGTTGAAAAAAAATTATTAACATAGGTAGTGAGTAGTCCCCGTAATCACCGGAGGAAGGCACTTGTGACTTGATAATGTGAACTATACAATAGATACACAATATATCATGTGCTTGCAAACTACTGTTAGTCAAGGGAGTATTCAGAAAAATTAAAACTTCTACTTTCCTCTGCTTTGCTACTCTTGTCGGACGTGCGGTGTTACATGCTCTTCACACTAACACTCTTCATCCAGTGACCGTCTACTCTGTGTACTGTACATACACCTATGCTATCTATGAGGAAGATACCATCTGGGCATCCATCGATTCAAAGTAAATGTCAATCATTCTTCTTAATGTCTCAACTGGACAAACCTTACTTTTTCTCACCGACAAACACCCTTTTTATTTTATTTTGTAAACCACCACACATGCATCCGTGCTTGACTTGCATTTGAATTTGACCCAAAGGATATATTGCGCACACTTACAGTTTCTGTTTCATCCACCCAGGCAGTCCTCTTTTCTTTCTCCTTCCACCCATCCTTGCTTCAACTGGCCATGCATCAGATTCCTACCAGCCACCTCTGCCTGCATTCAAAAACACGTATCATTCTTTGCCAGTCATTAATTTAACTTGCTCGTCCTTCCTCCTTCCTGACACCCTTCTTTCCCTTTTCATTCATCCAATCCATCAAGTTCATCTCTTATCTGACTTGGCTTCTCGATAAAACTTTCACAGCTGAGTTGAAGTCAAATTTAGAGGAGGCCATTGGTTACTTGTCAACTCCCGCCGCTAATGCTATTGCTAATGCGAAGTCAAGGGTGACTGTCTTCTACCTGGTTGACAAAAATGTAGTTCTAAATTTGTAAGTCTTTTTAACAGTAAAGTGTACTTGTACTGTACAACATACACCCCTGCAGCGAGCCGACTCTTCAATCTCAATAAGTAAGGAATATAATAGCTTACCACTGCCCGCCACTACCGAGGCATCCCCCACAGCAGTTCCTGCTGGCACTGGGGCACCACATCCGCCCCTGGGGTGACCACCTCCGCGCTGGCCCCGGCACTGGTGGTTGTTGTCTGTGCAAATGGTGTTCCGCCTAGAAAATACATTTCATATTTTTAGATGCCATATACACCACTCCCTATTTTGTCTAGGAATGAAAAATTGTTTTACTACATAAACAAATTTAATTATTTGTGACTCTCTAGTCTAAACTAAAAATTCCCCTTTCGGAAGGGGAGGGTGTTTTCATTTATGCTTAGCCATAACATGCTACACTTTTTGGCACAACTGATGAATGCTTGCTTTTTAACACACACCATTTTTCTCATAACAGACAGAAGATTCCCTTCTACGAACAAGAGCAATATGTTACTCATCATCATCACCACCAGTACTTTAGGTTCAAACCAGGTGATGGGTCTCCCACAATTAATGTGTAAATCAGCCACTGTTCAGTTTTCATGAGTTCACCGCTTCTCTTCAATGAAGTTGATTTTAATAAATGTTTTTATATAATGAACAATTGAAAATTAATATATAGAGTACACACAGAGCTAGTTGTTTTACTTTTAATAAAGCTTTAAAACTTACATAGACTCTGTGGTTTTTGGTCATGAGTGAGTGAGCGAAAGGGTTTGCAATTTGCAAGCATGATTCCGTGACTCTGAGAGGTCAGGACTCTGACTCCGTAGTCTTATGTTCTGAGTTGTATAATCATTGGGGATCATTGCTGCATTCGGGAGCTAAATAATGACTCTGACACACTAGCTAGTCAGTAAGGAGATTGGAGGTTCAACTTCTGTTATGACTGAGGTATGTGGAAAGTCTAACATGGATGATTGTTGTCAACGAAATCAAACATTTAAAAAAACAATAACAAATTATTTTGGGGGAATAAACAACAATTGCACTAAATTTATTGACCTATCTGATGTGGTCTACTAGGATATTAGTATTGCTGGATTCACAGACCGTCTACTTGGAAAGTTATGTAACTCACTAAACCTACTATAAAAAGGTTCTACTAGGACTGGCAGCACTTAGCAGCACACAAAGTGACAGACACAGTCCGTCATGATTGCAGACCACTAAAAAATTTCCTACTAAATAACAAGTCATAATATACTCAACCTATCAATCCACCACCACTATCTCTTCTTAGTGGCAGGAGTACAAAGGAAGGACTGGACTTGAGCCTCTAGTCTCTAGCATTACGCAGTTCTGTAAAGTACACTCATACATAATCACTCAGGCAAAATTAGCACAAAATTTAAAACTAGTAAGCATAGAAGCACCGCCACTGAGCAGGCGAGCACCTGCAATCACAGAAGCTTTTGAAACATAATTTACCTGCAATGTAATCAGCAGCATTCTTGCTCTTCGGAAAAAACATATATTTGCAATATAACACAGAGCAGAAGAAAACAAAGTAGTTATTAAATAGCTACTAGTACTCACCAAGCCCAGGGATCTCGATGCCAAACAGGTCAGGAACGTCTTGTTCCTGGTCCAGTATGTTGGACCACCGGTGCGTCACCTGCTTGTAGGTGCGCAGGACCCCTGACTCCCGATACATGGCCAGGCACACCTTACCCCATAGCTGGCGACGATCCCGGAGGCCGTACCCGGTACCGGGCCTGTCGCCTGCTGCAATGGTCTTGGGTGGTGGCTCAGCACAAAGAAGACAAGTGTGGCCACCTCCACTGCGCTGAAGATCTCCCTGGGACTTACAGACGCCTCCATTAAACGCCGGCAAGGGAGCGGGGTGCGGGACTCTTCCCCTTGGACTTGCCGGCTCCCTTTGCCATGGTCCTGGGTTAAAGGAAAAATAAATAGGAAAGAATAGGGAAAAAAGTAAAGAAAAGAAAAGAGAGAGTAAAAAAAGTAGTTATTAAAGTAACGAAAAGTAGAAAAAAAACACAAAATATAGATGTACAAAAATAGAGAGATAGACAATGAGTAAAAAAGATTTTAAAAAGTTCAAACAAACAAAGGATTACACAGATTGAAGCAGGAAAGAAAAGGCATGCCCAGAACCAAAGCAATGAATGAAAAACAAGATGGCCGCGGCCATTGCAACCGCGTGGGTAAGTTCGCGAGATAAATTCCTTGCGAGCACGCAAAAACGGACGCGAACACGTAACTGTGACCCGGAACAGGAAATGCGCAACGCGAGCATGCAACTCGCGGCCGGAAATGGAAATACGCAACGCAAACAGTGAAAAACAATATGGCCGTGCCCATATACGACTGCATGGGTAACTTCGCGGTAGCTGCTGTGAAAAAAATCCTGCAAACTCGCAAAAATAAAAAAATCCGCAATCTCACGAAAGTTCGTGTATTTTGCGAACCGCGAGTATGCTTTCGCGCGAATTCGTGTACCGCAAATTTACAAAATTCGCCCATACTTATTCAACACTCCGTCCATCATCCCCTTTGGTTTTGCTTTATTTATAGAGTATACAGCAGTAGCCATGACAGCGCAGCATGGCAGGAAATGAATGAGATCCCAATATCAACTAGAACCATTCACCATTCCCTTCCACCCCTTCATTGCATTTCACTCTCATACTTTCATTGCCTTCTCCCTCCATTAGGAGATTAAAAAAATTGGTTGACTTGACTACCTGGCTTTTTTATGTGTTGTCAACCAACAACCTACCAAAGTGATAGTTTTGATAGACGTTACTGCTATACGAGTTGCTGTGAGGTACTGCTGTTTCACTTTGTGCAAATAATGACTTAGGTGGTGAATCAGCATCTAAAATTGGCAATTTATGTTTTTTATTCCCAGCCACACAGACTACTATTGCATCAGCAGCCAGGCAGGGAGTGGGGCGGAGGAGGCCCAGAGGTTGGAGGGGGTTCCGTCCCAGTACTGGCTGGGGCAAGTGGTAAGTCACATTGCTTGCTTATTGACAATACTGTATGTAAGTGAGGCATATATTCTATCCCATCACCTTCCTGCCCATGGCATTTGGCATGACTCGGTTCAGTGCTGCAGTGTAGACTTTGCAATGTGCATCTGCTTCAGTTAACAGTGTGGCATTACAAAGTTTGCAGTGCATTACAAACCAGAAACAAGGTCTGTTTTCCTGTGCCCATGCAGTCACCTACTACTAGTACTTCACATTTAAAATTTATATTAAAATGCATCTAAAAATTGATATTTTAAACAGCTATATTTTTTGAACGATAATAATGACTTATATATGTTTTGTGATATTTCTTACCTTCAAATCAATTATCTTGACCTCGATATACTTGCTGTCGATATTTCTGACTCACGATATTTAGGACTTGATATTTTTGCAGCTTGATATTTCCAACTCAATATTTTTTCTGCACACCCAGCTTCAAAGCAGATGTCATCCCAGTCTCTCCAGTTATGGGGGAAGTAAGTGTTTGCTCATTTGAAATCACAGGCACGGTGCGTGCATTTGGAATTTTCTCTGGTTCTGCAATTATTGGTACCTCAGGTTGTGACTCATAGAATGGCGGTGGATGATTTAACAATAAATTACCTAGTAAATCATCATCTAGATCACTATGTTCAGCATTTACTACAATATAAGTGTTTTCTGTCTCTAAATGGTTTTTCTTTTCTTTGTTTTTCCCTTTGACTTCTTCTGTTACTGTTATAAGTGGATACATTCTGGTTCCTGCAGTAAAATCTGCTCTCTGTGCTTTCTGTTGTGCATCCCACCTAGCATCTGCATATGTACATATGGCTCTCTTATATTTCCCTCTGTCTTTTTTTCTCATTTTGCTATGCTTCATATTCCCATACATCAAGTGCTTTGAATTGGACAGGTCTAAGAGGCAGTATCAAATCGTATAATATCCTCCACAAATTTTCAATAATCTAAAAATATGTTCCATAACGAGGTAACTGTAAAGCATTGTCATCTTCTGCATATTTATGCCAATGTACGAGCTAAAGACATAAGTGTAACCCTTTGTCTATCATGACTGTGTATCTGGACATACCCTCAGGTGGTAAATCTTAACCTACTCTAATGGCTATACTCACAACTTCTTTATTACTTTTCATAAAGCTTAGAAACAATATTTTGTATAATCTTATTTGTTTCCACAAATGGTTTTCCTTAAAACCAGGAAATAATTTCTCTTCCCACAGTTCTTTTGTTCGAGACTCACAACCAATACCAGCACAACTCTTGAGACATGTTTAACCACTCTAAGGGGGTCATTAGGATGGAGGATTTTCCGCATCCTCCGGGCCGGCGGAAGCCACCGCCGGCCCGGAGGATGCGGAAAATCCTCTGCGGACCCACCAGGACCCACCGCCACATTAGGATGGCTGGTGGGTCATGGTTTAGGTCCGCAGCTTTTCCGTCGCGGCTGGCTTACAACCGCGGCGGAAAAGCACTAAAATGGTGAAGGTGTCTCTTAGACACCTTCAGCCAGATTAGGATGTGCATGGAAACATGCTTTTCCGCGGCGGCTTTTCCGCCGTGGAAAAGCATGTGTAACTGCACTGCAGGGGCCCATTGCGGGCCCCCTAGGTGTAGTGGGGGGTGGGGGGTGCACATGGGGGGTACCTATGGTACCCCCCTGCATTTGCGTGCACAATGCAGCAGGCACCGCGCGGTGCCTGCCGCTTTGTGCACGCAAATGCTGTGCATGCATTTTTAACATTGCTGCGGGTGCAGCTTGAAGCTCCACCCGCAGCAATGTTAAAAATAGAGGATGTGACCGCCACCCTGGCGGTCACATCCTAATCTGCACAGAGGGAACGCCGCAGCCCATGCGGACGTTCCCTCATGCTCTGGGGTCGCGGACGGACTCAAGTCCGTCCGCGATCCTAATGACCCCCTAAGTGCGGCTTTACACCAACCAACTAATCCCAGCATGGCATACTGTGATGTCAACCTTACTCCTTGCAGTAGTTCACCCTCCTTTACAATTTCTTCGGCACGTTTTTCTAAGCAAATTCACAATACAATGCAAGCATTTTTCAACAACTATATCTGTCTGCTCCACTATAAGAAATTTAAAAAATGTTGCTTTCACTCAAAAGGTAATACAAAACAATCGTATTTATATACCTGTCATTAACATTTGCTTCAAGTGAGACCTAGTCCAACCACTTCTCACTATTACACCAATGAAGGAATCTGTATCCTTAAGATGCTGTTGAGGACGTCTCATGATCAACACCACAAAACAACAGACAACTGTACTCAGTGTCTTCTACACTGATACCATCACAAAGGTATACTCTTTCTATCATGGGATTTTAGGCCAATGGCGAATCCGATTCAACTTCTTCGCATTAAGAGCCACATTCACACGAACTTTTCAACTTCACATAACATTACACAGCCATTTCAAAACCCACAATCTAAGCAAAAGCAACTGCAAAGCGCAACCCTAATAATACTCAAACTCCTTTACTGGTACAAGTCATCTCCACTCCATCAAGTCTCCATCAATCCTTCTGCTGAACAATAGGAATTTGAGGTTAGACCGGACAAGGAAAATATCTGTTTTAGACACTCCTTACGCCAATAGACAAGACTATTCGACGTGTTACTGTAGTTTTGCTGCAGCAGAAGCTCAATATTTTGTATCCACTGGGACCAGACCAAACAATTTGTGTACAATCTGCTGATTATCTCTATTCAAAAGGCTTTGATCCTCTGATGAACCTTGCTCATCACATCGAGGGGTGAGAAACTAGGGTGTTTCCTGTTGGCTATCCAATGAGGACCAACTAATTGGTACCCAACTCACAAACTGGAAATCAAATTCAAAGTATATCACTTGTAGGATCATACTATAGATATATAGGATTACTACAGGAATTCTGAGCCTCCTAAAGAAGTTCAGTCGGCCCAAAATCATACACATCAATAATTATGTTGTAGTGGTGCAGAACAATAACAATAGAATCTGGTGTTCTGAAAATAATCCATGGCTACCCACATTATGCATTAGAATATGAGTTATATTATGCATAGTCTCTGGGAAAGAACATTTCTAGTTACAGCTAAAAGAAGACTTTGACAATGTTGGTAAAATGTAGTTATGTATAAAACAATTTAGAATTCAAAGCACTAATCAACATTTAGACAATAAGTCATGATTCTAGATACATAATTAAAATTGTACTTTAAAACCACACATTTAGCAAAGATAAAGCAAAGGCAAATCTTACAAGAAAGTCTGAAATTTAGTATTTTGCCACAGAGTCCATAAAACTGCTAAGCAAAGGAGAATTCCTACTACAATAATGAAAAGTGTATGGTTCAGAACAGTTCTTTCGCATAGGCACAAAGTTCGATAAAGGTTTTGTTCGAGGGAGATTTATTACGGGGCAAAAGGGCAAGGGGCCGAGCGCAGGCTCTTGAGAGCCTGCAGGGAATGATTGAGGGAGTGAGTTAGGGATAATAGGGGGACCTTAATTTGTACCAGGGTCTCCAGGAACGCTTGTTCTAAAAATAAAGAAAACAGATAAGTGAGCCATGGAAACTGAGGATGAAAGTTTAACAGTTTTGTTAAGAAGATGCAACTTCAAGGAACTTCAATATAAAGGCATACAAATCACGAAGTTCTGAATCTAGTGCTCAGCATTCTCAGATAGCCACATGGATCAGATTGCATTTACTGAATGACAGTTTTCTAAATAGAGAGAGAGACAAAACCTTAAAGACACATTCATAATTTGAGGTAAAATACATTCAAAAAGCAAAGTACATTTTATCTGGGAATACTCACACCTGCCTATAAGTGAGAAATCCTGCAATTACAATTTGAAGACTTTAAATGTAAAAAGGATAAAACAAGGTTATAGAGAGCATAGCAAGTATAACATTTCATATGTCAGAATATAAAATAGGGCAGCACATTTAAAATAAATAAACAAGAGCTCTCAAGTAGCTCTTGGGAAAAACTCACTGCCTGTCACTTATGTACAGATGAGGAGTAGTTCAACGATGTCACTGCGGACCCCTTTTTACATTCTTTAAGGCAGTGAGAAGTCTATGGTAACGTCATCTCACGCCACCCCATGTCACTTCTCCTACCTGCGTCACTTAAGGGATTGTGCTTCGTACTTCTTTCTGAATACATTTGTGCAGTCCTTCCTGTAACTATGGCAGATAAGCAGGTGAAAGGTCATGCATCTTAGAATGGGCGCCTGTCGTAAATTTGCATCGGACAGCAGAAAAATGTGTTATTGTGTAAAGGGATTTTATTTATATGCATACACGAATCTGTATGTCCTGTTGCCACATCCATCACTCCTTTCCAGCTTGACATAGCTGTTGTGGGCAAGTTCCCCTTTTCTCAAGCACAGCCTCAGGATGTGGTGTATTGTATGGTGAAAGAACAGGGGGATGTTGAACTTTAACATTCGTGAACTTGGCGCACGGGTAGGATGAGGGCTCATGGAGCAAGAGGCCTCACAGAGTGGAGCTGAATAAAATCTTGAGCACGCATGCTCTCAGCTTGCTAAACAGAAAAATGGCAGTACTCTGGCCAATCTAACCAAAGGCCTATAATTTGAACTGAAGGGCCTACACAGGGGTTTATGCTGGCTGAGTCATAAGAATGTTCCAGGATATTATATAGAAAATTTGGTCCCTCACTCATTTCCCTCTTGTCCATTATTGAACACCACTTGTACCGCATATTTAGCTGGCGGTGGGGGTAGTGGCCATGGTGAGTCATGAAGAAGCGGCTCATCTGGGCTTTTGTTCAGGGCAGCTCCTGAGTCTCCATCTGGTCCCACTGATAGGTCAGACATAGTCTCGTATGGGTGTACCAAGTCTCTCCCCAAGGGAAGCGGGTGGCTACTATGCACCTGGGCCTGGTAAGGACTATCAAGAGGAACCTGTAATGTGCGAGAGTCAGGGATGGTGAGCTCTACTATGTTTAACATTGCTAATTCTTTCCCGTCCCCTTGTCCCTTGCGTATTCCTGTGTATACTCCTGAGCCTGCATAGTTCATCCCAACTACCTTAGCGCTGAATCTCTTAATACAATGTAGTAATATCTGTGTCCCGAAACACAACAGCAACAACACACAAAAGATAGGCATTATACATTTTAGTACGGCAGACAGCCATGAAGGCATCCAGTCCAAGTTGAACCAGCTAGGTAAAATGTCTGCTTCAGCACCTCCCTCCTCATGTATCTGTCTCCCCAAATTGTCCAAGTCCTCAATGGCCTTTGTAAGTGTTCCATTGTCCGCATCTTTGGCCAAGATGAAAGTGCAGAAGGACAACCTCCCCACATTGGCGCATACACCACTATTCATCGCAGTTAACTGATCGAGTACATATCGGTGTTCCAGAACCATAAGTTGCAATGGTCGTAGTCCTTCTTCCACAGTGTTGAATCCATCACGGGTGTTGTTGACGAGCTGCATTAGCTCATACCTGGTCACCTGGAGCCAGCGGGCATTGGCTTTGGTCTGGAGCAGGGGGATAATGCCCCCGAAAAAAGTTCAGCATTGTTGAAAAGGCGGAATTCTAGTGAAATCTCGTGGAATGGGCCATGTGAAAAATTCTTCATGACGTCCCTTTTTTCGGTGGTGGTGCAGGGTGACATCACCTGTCATCGGGTGGGTATGTGAATATGGGAAATGTTTGCTGCTGGAACAACCAGATGCAGTTCATGCATCGTGACAATGGTGCAAAGTCCATTCCAGTGGGGAGGCAGCTGCAGGTAGATATGCTCTCTGCAGGCCCAATAGATGTCCATGAGGCTGGAGGTTGTACTGCCGTACTGAAGGTCCAAATTAAAAAGTTTGTTGCTGCAATTCGTGTTCCGACCCACAGGAACTGTTCCGTTACCTAGGAAGCAAAGTAGAGGAGACTTTAGCTTCTATGCTCTTTTTGGTTTGTATGTTGTACCCTCATTGAAAGTATATCTTCTAGTTTCCTGTGCCCATATCTCACCACACTCCCTCCCAATATCCTCATTGATATAATGTTTGTGCTCCTGAACTAAAATTGGGCTACCTAAGAAGACTGCCTTACATATCAAGTCATGTGGGCCATTCCACTTGCTGTTGAAATGAATATTGGCCTTTAGGCGCAGAATTGGTCTCCACTGACAAGGGCATGTATCATTGGTATGGTCGTCTCGGAGATGTGCAGATGAGTGGCATTTTGATGGGGTCATTGGGAAGGTGAAGTACCCTAGTCTCTTAAAGTGATATTCCCAAACCTGCATTATGTTGGCAGGCACTTTCATATCACGGTAAACCTCCATTCCCCTTTCAAATTCCAATGGATCAGTGACGACCGTAAACGTAATATACTTGTCATCCCACTCTGTAGCGTTTACAAATGCATAATTTATTTTGGATGTATGGAGCTGTATCTGACCATGTATGCGGCAAAGAAACAGATGTAGGAGATGTTAGACCTGTCTGGCTTTTTGGCGAAGTCCCTCCTAATTATTATTTATTTGTCCCCTTTTTGATCCTCATACCCTTAATAATTTTTTTGTCTACTGACTTTTTGTAGGTGTTGGCCAGGGGGATAGGTGTTCTTTCTCCCTCTCATAATCTTTTACCTCAGGCCCAGAGGCCTGTTCTGACAGGAAAGTTGGCACCACCTAAAATGGTGGCCACCAACTGCCCCAACTGTCACACACAGAACTTGGCCATAGCCTAACATAGGGCATTCTAGAACCTTCTGGTCCATTCTGGACCACTGAAGGGCAGCCTATATAAGGCGGAATGCGGGTCAGCCATTTTGTCTACCTGTGGAAGTCAGCTGGAGGACAGGCTGTAGCTAAGGGTGGGAGAGGTTAGACATAGGGTTGACCTCCTAGATAGGGAAGCTGCCTTGGGTTGTCACCTCATTATCCCCTTTTGGGTTACTTGTCCTGACCCCGCTGTGAAAGGTTACTGGAGACCCTGGGCGCCTAGCTTGCCCCTTGTCCAAACTATATAGGGGAAGTCTATAGGAGAAGGAGACTGCAGCGCTGCGGAGCGCAGTCCTCTGCCCAGTTGGAGGGACTTGTGAGAAGTGTGCCTTTATCCTCAGCCTCTGTCCAGAGCCTGGTAATTGTGCGAGACTGTCCCCTTGTTCATAATTCCCTGGAGCGTCACCTCTCACCTGCTGTGGTGGAGCGCCACTGAGGAGAGCAGAAGCCAGGAGAAAACGGGCTGTTCCGCCCTTCTACCCCCCAATCCAGCGTGGAGAGCGGCGTCGCTGTAGATCTGCATCTGCCAGCCCTGAGGTGAGGAGCGGAGAAGAAGGGCAGGGTAGCGCGTCCAGCGCGGTCACTGTGAGAGAGTCACTAGCTCTCCGCGCATGCCCCGTGGAGCCGCCGGGCTCCGTGAGGCGGAGCCGGATCCGAGGAGGCGGAAGGGGAGCAGCGAGAGGAATCACCAGCAAGCGCGCTGCTGCACATGCTCACCAGAGTAGCATCTTGCCGTCCAGCGCTGAGGAGAGGCGCCGGCGGCTTTTCCAGGCTTTTCCAGGCTGTTGAGCAATCGGCGTGTCCTTCCTGCCCCAGCGCCACACTGAGGAGCTGGTCTGGGCAGGGAGGGAGAGAAACGAGGCCCGGTGAAGGTCTGGGGCTTCGTGGTGTTTACCTTCATCAAATCCAGCACGAGTGCGGCGCGGAGGAGTCAGCCTGAGGCGAGGGAGAGCCTCTTCAGTTTTGATTCTCCAGGCCTCGCGCAGGCTAATTCTTGACCTTTGGCACAAAGCTAATCTCACTACAGTCACAAGTAAGGAGGTATCTACGTGGGGAATTGGTTTCCACAGTATTAACTATACATAAATGGAGACTCTGACTCTGGGAGTACAGCGTCTATGAGGAATCCCTGACAGGGACCTAAATGGAATTGGCTTATGTGGTTCTTAACCCATTTCTCTCTGGCAGGATAAGGAAGTGAATTATAAACGCTATTCATGTAAAGGAGAGTGTTACCCTGAGCTAGTTAAAAGGTTGATCTCGCCAAACTGTAGAGTAATACTGTAGTGAGAGATGACGTATAGTAGACTGAATACAGTAATTGCATAATTGAGCTGTAGAGGAGTAATAGTCATCTACCAAATGTCTAAGTGAATTATCTATTTTACAAATGTTGGTTGTTCTTATGACCTAGAATTGAAAAGTATTCTTGCTATATTCTACACAACCTGAATGGTAATTTAATTGTGGATTCTAAAAGTGAAAAGAGCCAAGATATATATATATTATTTTTATAAAGCAGTACGTATTTTCCCACATTTTTGGTGTAGTGTTTTCTTTTTGAGTGCTATTGCGTGGCTTTACTTTTGGGTGGTCTGCAACCTTTACACTGTGCCTCTGATATGC
Organism: Lissotriton vulgaris; assembly: GCF_964263255.1. NCBI lineage: Eukaryota > Metazoa > Chordata > Amphibia > Caudata > Salamandridae > Lissotriton > Lissotriton vulgaris. The sequence continues at coordinate 122,953 of NW_028243519.1, forward strand.
TAGTCTTGCCCTAGGCCAGGCTACCCCAGTTCCAACATATTGGTGCCTAGCGGTGGGATTCTGACTTGGTTGCAGCTACTCACTAGTAATTTGACGTAATACACCAAACCTACACCAGGAGTTTTCTCCTTGCGGCCCTCCCAATTAGTCTTTTTGATTTTTCTAAATTTATTCCTGGTGGTGGGTGGAGTTGGCTTTAGGTTGCCCTTGCAACTCTGAAATTTCTGGTGTGTATCTAGGTTTGCCTGACTCATAATGGAGTTCGCTGTGGAAAACCTAGAGGTCTATTCCGTGTCACAATTGAAAATGTTCTGCCAACAAATGGGAGTATTTTTCAAACATGGTGCCCGGAAGGGGGAGCTCCAGACCAGTCTTAGGGCTTGGGTGGAGGCACACCAAGGAAAGAAGGAGGAGGATGAAGAGGCCGACCAGGACACGGTGGGGGAGGTAGAAGAGTTATTCCACACTGAAGGGGAAAACTTACTCACAGGACCAGTGTCCTACTCCAGAAGGGGCAGTAGCATCTCTGGGGGAAGCCTAACGGAAGCCGAGCTCACCGATAGGAGGGAGAAAAGACAGTTGAGGTGGGAGTTGGCCAAGTTAGAACAGGAGAAGGAGGAGAGGAGGATGGTCCATGAGTTCAGGCTGAAGGGGCTGGAACTCCAAAGCCTGCGAAGGGGGTCCTCTCCTGGAAGGAATGGTGGCAGCGAACCAAAGGAGTCAGCCAGGGAGACCAAACCCTATATACCAAAGGACCTGATAGCGAGCTTCAGTCAGGGGGACGATGTAGCTAAGTGGCTGGCTGCTTATGAGGTTTCTCTGAGGGTTCATGGGGTGCAGGAGAAGCACTGGGGGGGTAGTTTGTACAAGTACATGCCTCCTGCTGGCCGGGACACCTTGCTGGCCCTGGATCCAGAGGAACAGACAAACTACCCCACCATGAAGCTGGCGTTGTTAAGGAAGTTCGGGCTTACCCCAGAAAAGTACCGACAGAAGTTTAGGAGGAGCCACAAATTAAGTATTCAGAACTGGGTGGACTTCCTTGACTACGCCAGAAAGGCCTTAGAGGGTTGGGTCAAGGGCAGTGAGGTAAAAGATTATGAGGGGCTGTACGATCTATTTTTGAGAGAACACCTCCTCGAGAAATGTTTTCCTGAGCTGCGCCAACACCTGGTGGACAGCAAGCTGACCAATCCCCGGAAGCTTGCAGAGGAGGCGAACATCTGGGCAAGTACCCGGGTGTCCTCCAAGGGTACTGGAGGGGAATCTCAAAAAGCCGGACAGGGCGGCCCCCAGAAGAAGGAGGGGGGAGAGAAAAAGAAAGAGTTCTCTAAAGGTCCCCAAAATAACTTCCAAGGGAAGGGAGCAGGTTTCACCCCTAGGGCAAACCCGCCCCGAAACCCTAATCCTGGCCAAAGCCAGCAGCCCAGGGTTCTCCACTGTTTTGAATGCGGTGACGTTGGACATTATAAGGGAGATGTCAGATGCCCAAAGAGACCACCCCCTCCCACTGGAGGAAAGTCACCGGGAGTAGCTAGTGTAGCGCTCGGGGAGGAGTTGCCCTTAGATAAGGGGGGTGAGTGGGCGGGTGTCACCTTAGTGTCCCTGGGAGAGCGGGAGATGGTGCCAAAGATCCAGGTGCCCCCAAATACTACAAAGTATGGGCAATGGGTTACCATCAATGGCCAGAGAGGGGAGGCTCTGAGAGATACAGGAGCCAGCATGACTATGGTGAGAAGTCAGCTGGTGTCTCCAGAGCAGGTTGTTCCTAATGTACTCCACCCCGCCGCGATGGCTGACGGCAGAATGGGCCACAATCCAGTGGCTGAGGTTCCCTTTGAGTGGGAGGGGGTTGCAGGTTCACTTCGAGTTGCCGTAAGCCCTGCCGTGCCAGTCGATTGTCTGTTGGGGAATGACATGGAACACAACACTTGGAGAGAGGTGGAATACCGGACGCATTCTGCGATGCTGGGTACACCTGACTGGGCCTGTGTCAGCACACGGTCTGCGACTGCCCGGAGAGGGAGTTCGCCTGGGTTGGAGCCTGGAACAATGGCCCAACCCGCTGCTATGAAGGGACAGACCCGGAGACAGAGACAGCCTGCTCCGGCTTCCACACCCCATGAGACGGATCGGCCACCTGCGGTGGTGGACCAGGAGTCCGTGGAGGGGGAAGTAGACTCTCTGGAGGATTTGCCCATCCCTGCGGAGTGGCATGTGGAGGGAGGTCCTACCAGAGAGGACTTCTGTAAGGGGCAGAGGGAGTGCCCCACCCTTGAGGGACTGAGGCGACAGGCTGAAGCCCAAGCAGCAGGTGATGTTACGGGACATTACCATATTTACTGGGAGGATGGACTCCTCTACAGTGAACCCAAGGTACCCTCGCCTGGTTCATCGAGGGCCTTGGTAGTCCCGCAACAGTACCGAGCCTTTCTTTTGGAATTGGCTCATGCCATACCCCTGGCAGGAGACTTAGGCCAGGACAAGACCTTTGCACGGCTAGTCCTCCACTTTTACTGGCCTCAGATGAAAGTGGCGTCCAACACATACTGTCGGACATGTGTAACCTGCCAGGCCAGTGGAAAAACAGGGGTGAAGCTAAAGGCTCCCCTGGAACCACTTCCAGTCGTTAGCACACCCTTTGAGAGGGTGGGCATCGACATTGTAGGGCCTTTAGATCCACCAACCACAGCTGGTCACAGGTTTATCCTGGTGCTGGTGGATCATGCCACACGGTACCCAGAGGCAATACCTCTGAGGACAGTCACTGCACCTATAGTGGCAAGAGCCCTAATGGGAATCTTTACCCGAGTGGGATTTCCCAAGGAAGTTGTGTCTGACAAGGGGACCAACTTCCTGTCAGCTTACATGCGGGCAATGTGGAAGGAGTGTGGAGTGACCTACCGGTTCACCACTCCTTATCACCCCCAGTCGAATGGACTGGTTGAGAGGTTTAATAAGACCTTGAAGGGCATGATCAGAAGTCTGCCCGAGAGCCTGCGGAGGAAATGGGATGTCCTCCTACCCTGTTTACTATTTTCCTACAGGGAAGTGCCCCAGAAGGGAGTGGGCTTCAGCCCCTTTGAGCTTCTGTATGGGCACCCTGTACGCGGTCCTCTCACCCTGGTGAAGGATGGTTGGGAGAAGTCTCCCAGGAAACCCCCCCAGGATGTGGTGAGCTACATGCTGGCCTTCAGGAGCCAAATGGCGAAGTTGTGGAAGCAAGCTTCTGACAACTTGGAGGCCAGCCAGGCAGTCATGAAGGAGTGGTATGACCACAATGCTCACCAGGTGGAATTGGAGCCTGGACAGAAAGTGTGGGTGATGGAACCTGGAGAGCTTAGCGCCCTCCAGGATCGCTGGACAGGCCTCTTTGAGGTGTTGGAGAAGAAGGGTTAGGCCACATACCTGGTGGACCTTAAGACCCCTCGACAGCCCCTACGGGTGTTGCATGCCAACCGACTCAAGCCCCACCATGAGAGGCCCGAAGTCATGTTGATGATGGTGACTGATGGGGAAGAGGAAGCGGAAAGCGAACCTCTCCCAGATCTCTTTTCGTCCCAAGAGAAGGATGGGTCAGTGGAGGGAGTGATTCTCTCTCCTACTCTAACTCCTGAGCAACGGGAGGACTGCTGCCAGATCCTGGAGCAGTACTCTTCGTTGTTCTCCCTTGTCCCGGGAAGGACCCACCTGTGTACCCATGACGTGGACACAGGAGACAGCCCACCAGTGAAGTCCAAGACCTACCGGCTGTCTGACAAGGTGAAGGCTAGCATTCATGGAGAGGTTGCCAAGATGCTAGAGCTGGGAGTAATTGAACCTTCCAACAGCCCTTGGTCCAGTCCGGTGGTGCTCGTGCCAAAAGCCGCACCCCCAGGCACCACACCTGAACTGAGGTTCTGTGTGGATTACCGAGGACTGAATTCAGTGACAAGGACTGATGCTCATCCGATCCCTAGGGCGGATGAATTGATTGACCGGCTAGGAGCTGCCCAGTATTTGAGTACCTTTGACCTCACTTCAGGGTACTGGCAGATCTCCTTGACAGATGGAGCAAGGGAAAGGTCAGCCTTCTCCACGCCTGAGGGACACTACCAGTTCTGTGTGATGCCCTTTGGGCTCAAGAACGCCCCTGCCACATTTCAGCGGCTGGTGAACCAGGTCCTCTCTGGATTGGAGAGTTTCTCTGCTGCTTACCTGGATGACATTGCTGTCTTCAGTAACAGTTGGGAGGACCATCTGCAGCATTTGCAGGCAGTTCTCCAGGCCCTGAGACAAGCTGGATTGACCATCAAAGCCAGCAAATGCCAGATTGGGCAGGGGTCGGTTGTGTACCTTGGACACTTGGTGGGTAGGGGGACTGTGCAGCCCCTGCAGGCGAAGATTGAGGCAATCATGGCCTGGGAACCCCCCAAGACACAGACTGAGGTCCGAGCTTTCCTGGGCCTCACAGGTTACTACCGTCGCTTTGTGAAGGGGTATGGCACTATTGTAGCGCCCCTCACAGAGCTCACCTCCAAGAAACAACCTCGACGGGTAGTTTGGACAAGGGCTTGTCAGCAAACCTTTGAAAAGTTGAAACAGGCAATGTGTGCGGCACCGGTCCTGAAGGCCCCAGACTTCTCCAAGGAGTTCATTGTCCAAACAGATGCATCAGAACATGGCATTGGGGCAGTGTTATCGCAACTGAATGAAGAGGGCCTGGATCAACCCGTAGTCTTCTTATCCAGGAGACTGCTTCCCCGGGAACAGAAGTGGAGTTCCATTGAGAGAGAAGCTTTTGCGGTGGTGTGGGCTCTGAAGAAGCTGCGGCCATACCTCTTTGGCTCGCACTTCCTGGTTCAGACTGACCACCGACCCCTTCGTTGGCTGATGCAAATGAAGGGGGAAAATCCCAAGTTGTTGAGGTGGTCCATCTCCCTACAGGGAATGGACTTCCGGGTGGAACATCGGCCTGGAGTGGACCACGCCAATGCAGACGGTCTCTCCAGGTATTTCCGCCTTAGTGATGAGGACTCCCAAGGGGTTGGGTAGTTCTCCCCACTTTCAGCTGGGGGGGACGCGTGTTAGACCTGTCTGGCTTTTTGGCGAAGTCCCTCCTAATTATTATTTATTTTGTCCCCTTTTTGCCCCTCATACCCTTAATAATTTTTTTGTCTACTGACTTTTTGTAGGTGTTGGCCAGGGGGATAGGTGTTCTTTCTCCCTCTCATAATCTTTTACCTCAGGCCCAGAGGCCTGTTCTGACAGGAAAGTTGGCACCACCTAAAATGGTGGCCACCAACTGCCCCAACTGTCACACACAGAACTTGGCCATAGCCTAACATAGGGCATTCTAGAACCTTCTGGTCCATTCTGGACCACTGAAGGGCAGCCTATATAAGGCGGAATGCGGGTCAGCCATTTTGTCTACCTGTGGAAGTCAGCTGGAGGACAGGCTGTAGCTAAGGATGGGAGAGGTTAGACATAGGGTTGACCTCCTAGATAGGGAAGCTGCCTTGGGTTGTCACCTCATTATCCCCTTTTGGGTTACTTGTCCTGACCCCGCTGTGAAAGGTTACTGGAGACCCTGGGCGCCTAGCTTGCCCCTTGTCCAAACTATATAGGGGAAGTCTATAGGAGAAGGAGACTGCAGCGCTGCGGAGCGCAGTCCTCTGCCCAGTTGGAGGGACTTGTGAGAAGTGTGCCTTTATCCTCAGCCTCTGTCCAGAGCCTGGTAATTGTGCGAGACTGTCCCCTTGTTCATAATTCCCTGGAGCGTCACCTCTCACCTGCTGTGGTGGAGCGCCACTGAGGAGAGCAGAAGCCAGGAGAAAACGGGCTGTTCCGCCCTTCTACCCCCCAATCCAGCGTGGAGAGCGGCGTCGCTGTAGATCTGCATCTGCCAGCCCTGAGGTGAGGAGCGGAGAAGAAGGGCAGGGTAGCGCGTCCAGCGCGGTCACTGTGAGAGAGTCACTAGCTCTACGCGCATGCCCCGTGGAGCCGCCGGGCTCCGTGAGGCGGAGCCGGATCCGAGGAGGCGGAAGGGGAGCAGCGAGAGGAATCACCAGCACGCGTGCTGCTGCGCATGCTCACCAGAGTAGCATCTTGCCGTCCAGCGCTGAGGAGAGGCGCCGGAGGCTTTTCCAGGCTTTTCCAGGCTGTTGAGCAATCGGCGTGTCCTTCCTGCCCCAGCGCCACACTGAGGAGCTGGCCTGGGCAGGGAGGGAGAGAAACGAGGCCCGGTGAAGGTCTGGGGCTTCGTGGTGTTTACCTTCATCAAATCCAGCGCGAGTGCGGCGCGGAGGAGTCAGCCTGAGGCGAGGGAGAGCCTCTTCAGTTTTGATTCTCCAGGCCTCGCGCAGGCTAATTCTTGATCTTTGGCACAAAGCTAATCTCACTACAGTCACAAGTAAGGAGGTATCTACGTGGGGAATTGGTTTCCACAGTATTAACTATACATAAATGGAGACTCTGACTCTGGGAGTACAGCGTCTATGAGGAATCCCTGACAGGGACCTAAATGGAATTGGCTTATGTGGTTCTTAACCCATTTCTCTCTGGCAGGATAAGGAAGTGAATTATAAACGCTATTCATGTAAAGGAGAGTGTTACCCTGAGCTAGTTAAAAGGTTGATCTCGCCAAACTGTAGAGTAATACTGTAGTGAGAGATGACGTATAGTAGACTGAATACAGTAATTGCATAATTGAGCTGTAGAGGAGTAATATTCATCTACCAAATATCTAAGTGAATTATCTATTTTACAAATGTTGGTTGTTCTTATGACCTAGAATTGAAAAGTATTCTTTCTATATTCTACACAACCTGAATGGTAATTTAATTGTGGATTCTAAAAGTGAAAAGAGCCAAGATATATATATATTATTTTTATAAAGCAGTACGTATTTTCCCACATTTTTGGTGTAGTGTTTTCTTTTTGAGTGCTATTGCGTGGCTTTACTTTTGGGTGGTCTGCAACCTTTACACTGTGCCTCTGATATGCTAGTCTTGCCCTAGGCCAGGCTACCCCAGTTCCAACAGGAGACATTTGGCAGTGGGCGGTGGGACTTCTTTGTGAAAGATTAATTTTTCTGCACCTACAGCGTGAGGAATGTGTGAACACACAAAGCAGTACTCATTTGTGACCTTTCTTCCACACTCCCTCATGTCCCTGTACCACAAGTTGTCTAATAGTGCGTTGTGAACCCCATTATCCTCTGCTGGCTTACGAGGGCACTGGGAGTGGAAATCAGGGATAGAGTGCTGGTCAAATGTGAAAACAACTGTGTTTTGGAGATTACTGACCCAGTATGAAATTTGCGCAGCCTGCTCTTTCTTACGTTGGGTACGGGATGTATATCTGACTGGCACTTTCTCTCGATCCATTTTATATTTGACACTTCGTTTGTTTTGGCGGGAATGTTTAGGGGTATCCGGCATAGCGGGATTCAAACTGAGATCAAGGACAATGTCCCATTCTGTGGAGTCTGCATGGGGTGTGGAAGGTGTCAAGGTGGGCGGTACATGGGTGTCATATCTACTGCTGGTGCTTATCCAGTTTGCTTGTTACCAGGAAGTGTCTTGGACATGGGGTGCCCTGTGGTGGCGGTAGGTCTAATATTGCTAGCCGCACCTCTCTCTCTCTCTCTGAACATACTGCAAACCAGTGGAATACAGCTATTGAGGCAACAAACATAACAAAGAAAATAATGGCGACTGTACATACCTTTTTCAGTGAAAACTTGGTATGAGGGGTGGGTCTGTTACTGCGTCTCAGTCCATAGACCACCATACAATCTCATGCTTGGATAGTCAGTGGAAATATGATGCCTCTCGGTCAATATTCAGATCTCGTATGGTACCGGGATGATCCTCACGTGGCTCTTCTGTATCCATTCCTATTTGTTTACTCAGACAGCTGTGGGTGAAGAGTCCACTATTTGAAATTGTCCGTTGAATTTGGAGTCTCTCCACTTCCGGATTGCTTCCTTTACAAAAATGTGTGTTCCAAGGCAGATAGGCGGAAGTTCATCAGAAATAGGACCCTTGTCCTTTGTCCTTGATATGTGAATGGAAAGAAACTATGAAGCATGCATTAGGGCACATAAATAATCAAACAATTCAGCTTTCATAATCTCCGAAGATGTTTCAGTGTCTACTTTAGGTCTGGTGGAGGGAACAACCACATTCATTGATCTGACAGTGATAAGCTAGTGAGGTGTGGGGCATGATCAGAACTGGGAGTGTTTCTGAGTGTAAACAGATCAATGGGAAGGCAATAGAGCCATTTCTTTTCAATTGTGGCACTTATCTTACTTATTTTGGCTTTGAGAAGGCCGTTGAGGCACACATAAATACCATTGCTTTGGGAGCGATAGGCTGAAGGCAATTTATGGAAATGGTGAACAAGAACTGGCTCCCAGGGTGCAATGGGACATTGAAGAGGGCATTCTTCAGGCCTATGATTAAAAAATATTGTACATCTTGAGGAATATTTGTTTGACAGCCATCATTCTGGATGGTGGTGTATCAAGAATGGAGAAAGTCATTGTGCCGTTCTCATTGAAGTATATTCTCATATTTAATTTGGCCATGAGATCACGTCCCAAGAGATTTAGGGCCATATGTATGAACACTTTTTCCCACAGACACAGAATGGGTAAAACCCATTGATACATAGGGAAACTTCCGGCGCAGTTCACTCCATAGGGCTGATCTTATTTTATTGAAAGGATTACCATCTAATTTCGTATTAGTGGTGGAAAGTCTTGTGTCAATACGTGTGAACAAATCCTCTGCATCCTCGCCAATCAGGGAGGTGAGCTGACTTTTTACATCCCCAATAGCCAATGACACACCTGCAGTGTGCTTTTCAAAGGCTTGTATTCACTTTCCCGCACCCTCTGTGAGAGGTCGGAGTTTCTTCTTCAAATTTTCTTTGTCCATAAGGGACCAAGAGTCATAGATGGGGGGGTCATTGACATTTTTAAATAGCTGGGGCAGCTGGTGCGTTACCCCTGTGGGTCTTGTGTGGTCATATCTATGTGCATATTTCTGCCAGACCATTAGGCCTTGGCGCATGTACTCGTAGTCTCAATCGTCATCTCCTGCCCCCTGCAAGATACATTCTTCAGCAGTGGCCATTTCTTCTGGCTCAAAAGACCCTTCTCAGGGCCAGACATTCATTTGAGGTGCATTAGCTTCTTTCCAGCCTGCCAAGTTATCTGAGAATGGATTGACATAGTAGTCAGACCCTTCTCCAAGTATTACTATCTCATTTGGCGTCAGACCATTGGTCAATGACGGTCTTGGCCTGTTAAGAGCCATGCGGTGCAGTGCTCTAGATCTGGTGGTGCGCAGAAGTGCTGTACCTGAGACATCATATTCCCATGGGATGTCATCAGGTCACCCATGGTTACCTAACACTGCAATATTTCCTATCTCTGCTCTTCTCTGCCTTCTCCTCCTGTTCTCTGCCCGTTCAAGCACATTTGACAGATCCAAATTGTCAAGGTCTAGCTGTGGTGTTACTGGCCTGCGTGGTGCAACTAATGGAGGCGATGCCTGGGGTACGAGCATAGGTGATGGTGTCACCTGGGGGTTGTATTTAATGACTATTGGCGGAGCTTGGGGTATAATTAAGTTTGGCTGTCAGAGGAGCTGCTGTGTTGCTGTCTGGCGGGGCTAAACTTTGGGCTTCCTGATGTAAGTCTACCCATGGCCCTTGCTGTTGCATGATAGTAGGGACCCCACCACTATGTGACCCTGCTAGGCTAGCAGCACCAGCCAATTCATTGAGTGTTGGTTGTTGCTTCTTACTAAATTGGCCCAAGCCACCCATCAGTTCAGTCATTCTATCCTCTACCCTGCCTACTTGTAATGACAGTCGTTGGATGGTTGCTGTATTGCCAGTAGGGCTTCTTGAGAACTGTTCATGTGACTTGTCCCCTGCTTCTCTACCCGTTCTTTGGTATGAGTCGTGCTCTGTCCTCCACCTGATAATATCTCCCTCAGTAACTACCTCAGAGGGATACTGTTCGCTGTCCCTGTTTTCTTCATTGAATTGTAGCAGGGGCTAGCCCTCTCATTTGGGACCAGTGTTAAGGGGCTGCCATCCATTATAGTATGTCTGTGTATTGTAATGCTGCTGGCTAGGGGGCAGAAATGGGCCATAATGTCTAGTTCTCATCCCTGAGGTATTGTGATCCTCAGTGAGGGATGAGGGGGTTGGGTGGTTAGGTCTGGGTAGTGGCATGTGGGAGCTGTGCTGTGAACCACCAGAGGCCCTATCGCTCTCTTGGTCTTCTTCTTGCTGGTGGGCTGCAGAATTGGATGCCGGTGACATTTTTATTGTAAATAGCACGTCAATCTGACCTGGCATTCCTGATGCTGCGCCCTGCATAACTGGGGTTTGGGAGCTTAGGGATATCTGGCCCTGTGTACTCTCTGGTCTACTGTCTCGTGAATCATCTGATGGGTCTGGGACTGAGATATTGTCATGGCCTATGGCTGCCCGGTCATTTGATAAAGGTTCTAGGTGAGTCTTGATAACCAGTCCTGGATACATGCCACCTGCGTCATAGGCTGGCGGAGGTGCTGTGCTGTGGGTACTCGGGCTGGTGTGTCATTGTCCTTAAAGGCGCTCCACATAGCAAGGGTGTCTATTTGTTTTTTTGAGTTTGGTACCGGAGTACTTTCCCTCCAGGAATGTTGCAGTGTGATCAAGCACTTCTCTATCGAATGTACCTTCTCTGGGTCATGGCTGTAGCATATTTTGTGTGAGTTCGTGCAGCTCTTTACAATATTTCATGATACTCTTTTCCTGAGCAGGGATGTTTTTTATCACGTGTTGCAGAGGGGTTGTCATTATTCTTCAGCGTTGTTTGTACCCTCACCTGCTGCAAGTTTGTTGTGTCAATTCCCAGGGCTGAGATTAGTGTCAAGATGACTGTACACGTTAGGGGTGAGACCTGAACAGAGGAGAAGTGTGGCTCAATGATTAGAGTGGCAGACCCTGATGCAGAGGTCTAGCCCGGGACCAGAGTTCAATTTCCCGCCTCGGCGGGTCTTGGGCTCAAAATTCCACAGACCTGATAATTTTCGCCTTGGTGCCTATTTCAATCATGGAGTCCCATTCTGCAACTCTGGGCAATAGCTTGTTTAATCTCCACAACGGCCCCCACAACGCTAAAAGGATGCCTGGCCTCCACCTTGGGGGTGCCCAAGAGTGGACGCCTCACAGGGAAAGCCAGGAAGGGTTCCACAGCGGTATTCGTACAAACGCCTGAGACCCTTGCGGGTGAGTAGTGCGCTAAACAAGTATCAATTTACATTTTTAGGATGGTGTTGTATACTCAGAAAGGGTAGTAACACAGCCGTTTTCTATGTGTACCGTGATCTGCAGTCTAGGGTATTGTGTGGGCTGTCTGCTCATCTCCTAGAGCTATCTTTGAGGTGGCCAATTAGTGGTAGTGAAGTTGACAATACTATTCTCCTATTAACTGGTGGTTTTGTAAATATGCCCACAATAATGGGTAGTGCGTTGTGGAGGGGTGTCTTTTTAACCGCTCTATGATACTTGGTGAGGGCTTCTGCTGCAGCTGCTCATGCAGCAGCTGGGCGTGATGTTCACAAACCAGGGGCAAGTTGGGGTCGTAGAGTGCCTGCAGAAATAATGTGTGATGTTCACAGCCTAGTGGGGCGTGAGTATCTCGTGAATCTCCCTGCTTCTCCAGGCAGTTGGTGCTTGAAGGAGATGATGTCAGTGAGTGCTGGTGGGTAAGATCAGGGCTCTTGTTACCTACTACACTTCCCACTGACTGGATTGATTCTGTGGAGGACTCTTCAGTAGTATATCATGTGGATGGGGACACCAGTGGCAGTTGAAATGGTATATCTTGAGTGTCCCCCACAGAGGGAGAGCCTTGTGCACACTGGGGCCCCTCAAGTGTAGGGTGTGGGCTCTGGGTAGCGGGTCTACAGACTGGTGCTGGGAGGCACATTTGCACCAGATGTAGTGTAGATACTCTTACCTCAGTGCCCGGTGTGAGTGGGACTCCCAACAGGTTCCATGCTTTAGATATCAAGGCACTTTGGCGTTTGTCAAATTTTGTTAGAGTTTGTGTGCTAGGATTTTGTACTGCTATTATTCTGTTGTCTAATATGCGCAGAACTACCTCAACTGGTTGCTGCCCACTATAGCTCATCTGTGTCTCCTGGTGAAGTATATATATATATATATATATATGTTCAAGATTCCGTTCTTCTCGTTTCTTTGCATAAACAAACGGACGCAGACCCAGATTGCGGTGCATATAACTGATGTTTTTATTTCATAACGCCCTGCACCACCGCCATGACGCGTTTCGGGCAACTCCGTGCCCTCGCTCACATGACGGGCATGAGGAGTGCCTCCCATTTTTAAAGTTACAGTGCAAATCACGCTAGGCATGAACATGGAAAACATACTATGTGCAGTTTGATAAATGCAAAAAGCGAGTACATTGTTAATTCCACAGTTACTGCTAATGAATACTGAAAGTCAATAAATAAATATTATCAACACATTCATGATTTAAATACACATAAAATATGTTTAAAAAGCATTTTTTGTTAAAAAACCCTCTATACGAGTTTCTTTAAAAATAACCTTTTGTATAGCAGCAACCATTTACCTTAACTAATTTTGTTTAGGTATATTGTGTTTGTGCAAAATTTGCAAAACAGACAATGGGAATGAGATGTAAACAATGGACTATATATATACATATATATTACCTACTGGTGGTCGCCAGTAGGTAGTTATAGTTAGGACCTAGTTTCCATAGGAAATCTGCAACATTCTATTGGAAATAACTTTGGCGCCGGCTGTTGAATCTTTGTGAATTTCTCAAAGAAGATGGTGCGCTCCGCTCCTTCCCTGAAAGTCTCGGGAAGATTCGTCAAGCGGGGGCCGAGAAAAAAGGGGGGTCCCAAAACGTGTTTTCCCCATGTTAATTTCCATAGGACGATTAGACACGCCTACAGCCCGAACCGCTGAATGGAATTACACCAAATTTGGGAAAATGGTAGGGTCTGGTACGCAGATCACGCTTTTGGTTAAATTGTGTAAATCCCTCCAGTAGTTCCTGAGAAAATCAAAAGAAAAAATATATATATCTAGGCGGAGCCTAACCACACATCTAATCGTGAGATCTGATTGGCTGTCAGCACTTCATCCAAGAAGTGTTGGCAGCCATCTTGGGACCAATATACATGATAGCACCTCATTAAAAAGCATTGCAGTTAATAGAAGGTTTTAGGACTTTAGTTACATTATAAATCATTTGTTGTTGGTACTATACTCATTTTAGCAATTGTGGTGTGTTCTAAGGTGATTTGATCATGTGAAAAAGCCTTCTGATGGGATATCATGAATCATGTTTGAAAGAAAACTATTATCTCATGCTTTTCCCACAGTGGTTTGGAAGGGGATCTATAAGCTAAACTGAAAGCATATTTTCTTTAAATTTACATTATCTTTCTCAGTCATGTGAGAATGAAGTCTGACATTCTCAGTAAAACATGTACATCCAACAAGGACAGAGACTGTCAGTTGATTCCGTTGTGTTCTACTGCAGCTTCCCAGAGTGTTCTAAAGAACAACTAGAGCGCTAACAGTCCTGCTTATTACAAAGGTATGGCACACCTGAAGCCATCTTGATTGGAATAAAGTGGTATCTCTTAAAACATTTAATTTAAAAAGGAACAAAATGAGGGGGTATATTTTGCCATAGAAAGTATGATTAGTGCTGCAGAACGAAAAATTAGGGCACATTTTGAGTGACTTCTCAAATCCTCTTCTATTTCATTAAAAAATTCTGACATGCAGTCTCCCAAGATGGCCACCAGAGACAAAAGAGCCCAAATGTAGCCCAAATATCACGCAGATGTAGCCCAAGTATAGCCCAATGACAGAATGTCCCAGAGTGTTCTAAATAACAACTAGAGCGCTAACAGTCTTACTTATGACAAACGTATGGCACTCCAGAAGCCATCTTGATTGGAATTGAGTGGTAAGTCTGAAAACATTTAATTTAAAAAGGAACAAAATAAGGGGGTTCATTTTGACTCTACAAATTAGTCAAGGAAACAATCAATGACACTGTTACTAAATCCACCATCCACACATTTATATTTATATATCCACTCATTCTTCAATGCAAAGTAGTGTATTTATAATACATATTTAAATATCAAAGCAAACCACATTCACTGGATGATGTCATCAGTGATGTCATTTGAGATGTCATCAGTGATGTCACTGACCATGTCATGAATGATGTAATATGTGACATCATCAGCAGTAGATTGGGGGCGCGCGAGTTATAGTGAGTACAACTAACTATAACGGGGGAATTTCAATGGTTTTGTATGAGTAAAATGTCCAGCTAACTATAACTGGTGTGAAACCTATGGTTTTTTCAGTGAATATTTATAAATATATATATATATATACATATATATATAATATATATATATATATATATATATATATATATATATATATATATATATTACCTACTGGCGATAGCCAGTAGGTATATATAGTTAGGATTTTTTCTCTATGGAACTTTTGAAAATTCTATGTCTAATAACTTTGGCGTTTGTGGACGGAATCGGCTGAAATTTTCAGGAAAATGGCACATTCTGTTTCTGAGCAGCCCCTGAAAATTTGGGGGGGTTCCATCAAGGGGGGGTCGAGAAAAAAGGGGGGTCCCAAAACGCGTTTTCCCATTCATTTTTCCATAGGGCCTTTGGCCTCACTTTTAGCACGAACGGCTGAATGGATTTACACGAAACTTGGCAAAATTATAGGGACTGTTAGCCCGATGTGCCTTTGCTGGGTCTCAATATATGTGCTCCAGTGGATTTTGAGAAATTAACGTTTAAAAAAACAGATATATCTGTGACAGCGTCCCAGATAGCGCACCAGATCGCGTACTTTTTGCGTAACGGAGCTTTGCGTAGCGAAGCTGATGGGTTCTCCGGTGTCTGTCAACATTCTAAACAGTCCGGTGCGGCCGCCATCTTGTCTCTCGGTAGGGTCGAGAGACAAGAGGAGAAAAACGAAGGGGGAATTTAATGAAAGGGGGCAAGGTAGACCCCTCTTGACCCCCTAGGAATGATGTTGGGGTTATTAAAGGGTCCTGTGGGGCAAATAATAAAAATTTGATTTTTCGCGGTAGAAGCGCTTCTCGGTTCGCAAACCGTGTCGCAAACTGGTAGCGAAACGTGAATTCGCCATTTTGTGTTTCGATTTAATTAAAATACTAGGTATAAGGGGGTACGGGAGGCGTATCCTGACCCCTTATGTTTTCTGAGGGTGGCTGAGGAGGCTCATATATGTTGATACATGTCTTCCAGCGGCTGTGCGTGAGCGTTTTTTTTTGTTGCTGCGTGACGTCTGTTAACGTTCGATTCGATGGAAATCAGGAACTGTTGACCGCCATTTTGTCACTGCAAGTAAATATTTTGTTAAAAATAATTGTTATAAATTAATCCTTATTGATAAACATTGTCTGCGCCATCTTGCCTTTTTTGCAATGCCACACTTTTGTTGAGCACGGCAGCCATTTTAGATGCCTTGACCAGACCCACTCTCTGCACGCCGCCGATCCTCAGCATGGCTCCCCACCCTCGCAAGCATCTCCCCACGCACTGGTCACCCCCGCTCTTTCTCTCATGCATGGGCCAGAAACCTCCTCCAATCTGCGCTGTTCTTCTCTGAGAATCACACCCTGTGCCCGCCCGATACCTCCCTTTCACCCTATTCACTACCGCACCCTCTGACACTCCTCTTCCTCTGTGTCCGATTGTCCAGGCCGGTCCCAGGCTATCACCTAGCCCTGCAGATGTAGTTTATGGCCCCAGCTGTAGAGAATCACCCCTCTTCAAAGGAGTTACAGTAGATCAAGGCCCCCACCCGATGAGATCCGTCACACCACAGCCGTTCCTACTATCTGATAACCATCCTGTATTGTGCTTGGGGAGGGGATTCTCACTGTGAGGGTGTGTGGGTCCGAGCCTGAAGCGGAAGATTCCAGGGATGCCTCTTTGTACATCAAAGTTTTTACAATTATGTGTCACATTAAAAATATATAGCACTCCAACAAAGTAGTAGGATTATAACACTTTAATAACTTATAAATATATACAACGCAACAAAAACAGTAAATACATTTAAACATTTTTTTGAAAAAAGAAGCAACAATGGTCAGTAGCTGTGTTTTGCGCGAATAGTCCCAAGGCAGCACAACGTGCTGAGTTCTGGACGGCACCCAGGTGATGTTACCTGGGTGCCGCATTGGTTTTTGGTATCCTACAATGCAGCTCCGAAAAACGGCGTGGGGCGTCCCGGGGGAACGGGGGGAGGCCTCGTCAGTAGCGATCTGTTGTGCGAATAGTCCCAAGGCAGCAGAATGCTCTGAGATGTGGATGGCACCCAGGTGATGTCCAGTAAGTTGCCGCACTGGTTTTGGCATCCTACAATGCTGCTCCGAAAAACGGCGTGGGGCGCCCCGGGGGGCGGGGGGGGAGGCGGCGTGAACGGGCCTCCCCAGGTGGAGGCTCGTCTGCTGTACTGGGGCGCACCTTTACCGTTTCAGTTGCCATTCCGCCCGCTTTTGCTACACTGTGCCTCATCCTCCATTCAGCTGTTTATCGTCGCTCTTGCGGCTGGGACACCTTGGAACTCGGACGTCCCCTGAGCCTTGAAGATTTTACAAAAGTCTTGGGGGACCCCGACTCCTGCAGGCTTCCGGTGGGGAGTGGCTGCCATGATTGCTCGCGGAATGACCACGACGGAGCCACGAGATGGTGGTGCTCTCATGCTGACGCCAGCTTCAGTCTGAAACATCCAGAAACAAGGTGGGGCTTTCATCGTTTGGGAAAAATAAATGTTTTAATCCAATGAAAAGTGTTATTTTTAGGTCATATGATCAAGCCTTCCATCATTAGGAAACCAAAAGTAAAATGAACCAATGAAAAGTTTTATAAACAAGTCACATGACCTGTTATGCTTACGTTACGCGCTGCTATAAAAAGCATAGAAAATCCGTTGGCACGTGAGGCGACGTAAGTAGCGGACCGATGTGCGAATAGGCCGAAGGCAGCACAACGCGCCAGGATCCGGATGGTACCGAGGTGGTGTCCAGCAAGTTGCCACACTGGTGTGGCCATCCTACAATGCTGCGCCGAAAGTCGGCGTGGGGCGCCCCGTTGGCCTGTGAGGTCGCGTCAGTCAGTGGGGGCTGTTTGAGGATCTGACTGCATTGGAAAGCAATGTGATGCTGTGCGTCGCCCCCAAGATGGAGGCTCCTTGGCTGCAGTGGGGCGCCCCTTGGTGTTTCACTCGCTATCCAGCTGAGTTGCGTCCGCACTTGCGGCTACAGTAGGCCGAAGGCAGCACAACGCGCCGAGATCTGGATGGCACCGAGGTGGTGTCTAGCAAGTTGCCGCACTGGTGTGGCCATCCTACAATGCTGCGCCGAAAGTTGGCGTGGGGTGCCCCGTTGGCCTATGAGGTGGTGTCAGTAGCGGACCGATGTGTCAATAGGTCGGAACCAGCACAAGGCGCCAAGATCCGGATGGCACGGAGGTGGTGTCATAGTTGAGAGTTCTGAGCAGCACTTGTAACACTGTCTGAAGCTTATTTGCACCTGCTGCAGCTTCACTATTGCCCTGGTGTGGCCAAAGATCGCCCATGACATAGGCGGCCGGCTCCCGGGGTCCAGCGGAACTTTTTTCCTTTTCCTTTCTGCATCTTGTCCCACAATCCGTTTGACCTGAAGACACGACCAGGTCCCTGAATGTGTGCAGGGGGACGCTATTGATTGAATCAAAATGGCGGCTTCACACAAAGCTGACTCAAGCGTTGCTGCTGATGCTATACAGACAAAAACTGGTTTTCAGTTTGTACATTCTTCAGGATTTTTCCATCCAAGGCTGGTTGAGAGTTTGTAGAAAAATGGCTTCAGATCTTGCCCTCCCCTCTTTTGACTGATGGTTCTTGTTGCCTATCTCTTCTGTTGTCATTTAATTGAACCTTTTTTGACTGCCGAAAGGGGTTCTGGTCCGACCGCTGGTTGGTGGAGACATTTTGACTATATCCTGGACCTGCCCGGCCTCGCCCAAAATGGCGCCGGTATAAATGGGTCTCGTAACTCCTTGTTGTGTACTGGTTGCACAACCTTGATATCACGAGATAGGTATGCAGTTTTGAAGCACATGGCGGGCGGGGACGAGAATTGATTGAATATTTCGACATCCCTATTGATATTAAATTCTGATGTGTTATTGATTACTGTACTAATGAAAGTTCGAATTAACGTCACCCATGGTACTTGCCCACAAATGTATATCTAGATAATTTTATTGTAAGTGGCCCTGTCGTATTTTAATTACTAAATGTACGTCCACCAATTCCGCAACTGTTAGACACCTTAGTTCTTGCAACCTAATGGCCCGCTCGTTACGTTCCTCTACAGTGTAAATGTCTCCTCATCATATACGATTCCAGTTTGCTCCGTGGCCGGCCCACGTGGTTATAGGCCCGTATTTGTATACTGACTTTTTCACAATAAAGGTTTTTAAAACAAAACATGGTAGTAGTATTTACATTGGTAAAGTTTTTAATTTTAGTCACTGTTTTCGAATCAGTAAAAGGCAAGTGAAATAAAGCAGTCCAATTACATAACGGATAAAAGGTATAATACGCAGGAACGCAGTAAAGATAAATGGTCAAGGGCTGTTGTGTTTTCTACTCCTGCAACATAAAGTGATCGATAAGAATCTGATATTCAGACGTATCGGCGACTAAGACAGCAGGCCGAGCATCTTTTGCTCAACGGCTCCGTCATGGGACGAAGAAACGCCCTTTTTCTAGAAAAAGGAATATATTTTACTTGCAGGACAGTTGTAAATTTTCCGGGAAAGTACATTAGCCTGGAACATTATAACATATATGTTTAAGAAAAAATAATGTTCGAAAGCAATAAAAAGCGTAATTTTTAGGTCTTAGGACAAAGCCTTTCATCATTAGAATAACAAAAGTAAAATGAACCAATGAAAAGTTTTATTAACAAGTCACATGACCTGTTATGCTTACGTTACGCGCTGCGCGCCGCGCCCCGGATTGCTTCCGGGAAGCTGCGCTTCGTCCACCGGAGCACTTCCGGGTGCGCTAACACGGCGTGTCATATAACGCATTACGCGACAACGTAGGTCCAGAATATAGTCAAAATGTCTCCACCAACCAGCGGTCGGAACACAACCCATTTCAGCAGTCTAAAAAGTTCTGTTAAATGACAACAGAAGGGATAGGCAACAAGAACCATCAGTCAAAGAGGGGAGGGCAAGTTCTTCCCTACCGGGTCACGTTGGGGCGCTACCGGAACTGATCGAATTGGTAGTCTACAGTGTTTCTGGATGTTTCAGACTGAAGCTGGCGTCAGCATGAGAGCACCACCATCTCGTAGCTCAGTCGTGGCCATTCCACGAGCAATCATGGCAGCCGCTCCCCACCAGAAGCCTGCGGGAGTCGGGGGCCCCCAAGACTTTTGTAGAATCTTCAAGGCTCAGTGGACGCTTTCGAGAATGGGGCCCATGCCCTAGCAGACAAGCGTCCGAGTTCCAAGGTGTCCCAGGGCCATTTTAGTGGACCACGCCCAAATCTGAAGAGCCGGCCGCCATTTTGAGAGTCCTGTGGCAGCCGCCTATCGCTGCATCGCAAGAGCGGGAGCAACTCAACTACATGGTGAGCGAGACGCTATAGTCGCAAGAGCGGGCGGTAAACAGCTGAATGGCGGAAGAGGCACAGTGTAGCAAAAGCGGGCGGAATGGCAACTGAAACGGTAAAGGGGCGCCCCACTACAGCGTGTCTTCAGGTCAAACGGATTGTGGGACAAGGTCCAGAATGGAAGAGTCATCAAAAGGCAAAAAGTTCCGCCGGACCCCGGGAGCCGGCCGCCTATGTCGGGGGCGATCTTAGGCCACACCAGGGCAACACGACTTGGGGAGGGGGCAGGAGCCAAGCACCCCCTCCCAGTCCGCGCCACCACACCGTATGTTGAAAATCTGAAGCCATCGTTCTACAAACTCTCAACCAGCCTTTGATGGAAAAATCTTGATGAATGTACAAACTGAAAACCAGTTTTTGTCTGCATAGCATCAGCAGCAACGCTTGCTATCAGAGTGCATGAGTTTCATGCTCGATCAATTGAGCTAGCCGGATCAGGCAGCAAAAAGTATAAAATAGTTATGTAAATATTTATTTAATAAAATGTTTTAATAGGGACATGAAGAAGGGCACATACAAGGTTTCAAAGAATAGTGGCTTTATTGCCAATAAAGCTGCAGCTTGAGACAATTTGCAGGAGTGCAAAGTGATCTGGTTTTCACAGAGTGAATTCAGCCTTTATATATGTTCACAATCTCATGACAGGTTGTTCATTAACTATTACATCATGGTGTGACCATGCTAGAATTAGGTCCACGTGTACATTACAGTATCAAGGTGCATTTCAGAAATATGTCTAGGTTCACAATTTACATTATTTGCGACACATCTGACCATGCAGCTACAGGTTAATCTTTAAACCACCATCTCCTGACTTTCAGCTTTGCCTTGGCCGGTTATCTTGAAATGTACATATGCAATGTTGATCTACTTATCGGCAGAGGCCCGTGTCAGCCTTGCCTTGGACGGTTATCTTGAAATGTACATATGCAATGTTGATCTACTTATCAGCAGCGGCCCGTGTTTTCTGCTTTCTCACACAATGACGCACTTGCTATCTGTGCTGGGCACACACTTTGCCTCTTTAGGACAACAAGGCAAGGACAGGCCAAACTTGTCACATTCTAGGTCAGCGAGCGATTCCTGGAAAAGGCTCGCTGAACTGACTGAACTGCCTCTGGTACATAGGTAAAAGCTAGTGAATCATTAAACAATTTGGAGCTTCAGCAGAATGGGCACGCACAAGTTCACCTGCCTTTCTTTCCTGGTTTCAGCTGAATTTCAGACAACTTAATTTAACCCTCTGTGCACCAGCCATGCACCATGGAGCAACATTTCATTATGACTAGTGGGATCTGTTTATTTGCAAGCAGGTTACAGACAGAAATTAATATAAACTACGGTTCAATTTAATATGGTCATTCAGTAAAGGCCAACTTTTTTTTTTAATCTTTTACACGATTTACACGACCCTGTTACTTTGCTGGTGTGTTGTATATATTTATAATATTTGCATAGAGTTTATCGTTATTTTGGGCGGGGTGGGTGGCGGAGCCGAGCTGTCTTGCAGCCATCATGGTGTGGAGCTCAGTTCATCTCACTAGTTTCGTATTTCTCATGAAGGGTTGTTCCTAATGTTTCTATTTTAGCGAGGTCAAAAAGAGATCCCATTAGTGGCCTACTGATTTTGCTCGATTACTTTTGTTTTTTTACACGATTTTTCACTATCTGCAAAGACTAAACAGAGTATTGCGACTTTGTGCTTGTTTGTAAATAGAGAATGAACCAAAGAGAATCAATTCTAAAACAGTAAATGCTTGGATAACAATCAATCAAATGGAGAGACAAGCAGGCACGACGGATTACAACGGGGGCAAAGGCCTGCGTTAACTACCCTTCACTATCTGCAAAGAGAGAGTACTACTAAGAGAAAAGAGGAGGGGGGCAGCGTTCAAAGCACATCAGCCTGCATAAACACGAAAATATTTTTACCTATCACCTACTTGCATTTGACAGCTTTTGATATTTGCTATTAAAAAACCATTGAAATTCACTGAAAAAACCATAGGTTTTAGCCCATATATAGTTAGGGATTAGCATTTACAAAACCTTAATTTACTCGCACAAAACCATAGAAATTTGCATATATAGTTAGATGCAATAACTATATATCGCGCACCCGCAACCCACTGCTGATGATGTCACATATTACATCATTCATGACATGGTCAGTGACATCACTGATGACATCACTGATGACATCTCAAATGACATCACTGATGACATCTCAAATGACATCACTGATGACATCACTGATGACATCTCAAATGATATCACTGATAAAATCACTGATAACATCTCATTTGTCATTACTGATCACATCACTGATGATATCATTCATGTGATAAAACGATCAACCTCTTCAGACTCTAATATAACCTTAGATACAATCAGTGTAAACAGACTCTCACAGACTGTCACTCATCCATGGAGTTACTCACACACCTAGTCACTCATGCAAAGAATCAATCACACCTCCATTTCCTCAACTATGCAGTTATACACACCTTACTTAATCAAACATATACTAACACATATTTACTCTCTTATACAATCCCTGATACAAGTTCACAATGATCCATACAGCCACTCACACATTCACTGGCTCTTATGCACAGTTATTTATATATGTCAACTCTTACATGTACTGTGTTTTACATATGTACTTACTTTGACATGTAGCACTGAGAAATCCAATTACTCACCAATGCACTCATGCAGATAGTCAACCGCCCATACAGCTGTTTCCACATGCACTTTTGAACCCATACATCTACTGAATCAACTGCTCACACATCTATGCACAGAGTCACACACCTCCCAGCCACCCCTACACACACACTCACTCTCCCATACAAATATTTGGGCAACCAATCAATAACCCATATAGTTACTCATATAGCTACTGATCAACACATGCAGCAGTTTACAGAACTACAGTAATAATGATGCACAAATTAAGACAGTTTAGTCACTAACCCATGCACTCAGTGAGACACATTTAATCATTCTCTCATACAGTCAGTCATGCACCTACTAAATCCTTCATCCAAACACTTATACATCCACTCATTCTTCAATATGTAAGACATATTTTAACTTTACAGAAACATACAGTCACTGGATGTTGTCATTTGAGATGTCATCAGTGATGTCATTTGAGATGTCATCAGTGATGTCATTTGAGATGTCATCAGTGATGTCACTGACCATGTCATGAATGATGTAATATGTGACATCATCAGCAGTGGGTTGCGGGTGCGCGATATATAGTTATTGCATCTAACTATATATGCGAATTTCTATGGTTTTGTGCGAGTAAATTAAGGTTTTGTAAATGCTAATCCCTAACTATATATGGGCTAAAACCTATGGTTTTTTCAGTGAATATATATATATATATATTGCTGTCCTTACATGTCAGTCGTTAGGAAGGTAGGGTGGTCGAGTACAAGCTCGTACCCCAATGCTTCTTTAATGACTAAATAAAATGCCTCTTTAATCTCTTGTTTTTCTGGGCTGTTATAAACACCTTCTGGAGAGAGGTCAGGGAATTGTAGGGCACTATGGTGTTCGCTCAAGCAGGCAACGAGCACCATGCTTTGCAAGGGGTTGCAGGGCCAAGGGGGAGATCACTACAGTGGGTAAATCTAATCCTGGTGTTACCATAAAAACCTGCACGTGTATGGTGTGTGCAGTCTTATATGTTCTGTAACCATGTATTCTATTTATTTGTGTGAGAATGCTGTTTAAAAGAAAAACATTTTCTGCAGACGGGAGTGACACCCAGTTATTTTAAATGGCACAGTGAATTTCTCCGGCTTTTTCCTAGCGAGTTCTGCAGTGCTGATGAGGTGGGGGCAGTCCTGAATGACAAATATGTACACAGGAAAGAAGCAGCATTAAAATAATATACCTGTGACAATTGTGGCACTCAAGATGCTTTAGCTTACAGAATCTCTTCAGTTAATCAGTGGCAGATCAATACATATGGAGATACATAAACACATTTGAAACCTCCCGAGTTATTGAATCTCACTAACAAACCAGTCTTACGCATTTGGCAGTGGCCTTCAATAGTGTTCACCAATATTTTGCAGCAGCACCCTACCTAGCGGGCCCTTACCCTCAAATGAAAGGATTGGTATAGGGCCAGTCAACATAAGATTGACACAAATATTCTTTTACAATCAATATACATGTGTGTATAATCAAACAAAGAATCAACAAAAAACAATCAATGTGCACCTAAATATTATGGTCTCACTAAAGTCAGCATCTGTACTAGCCAGTGACTCACAATACAATGACCATGAAAAAATAATATTCACAAAAAATGTCTGCTGCTAAACCTAATAAAAACCTCTATATATATCACTAAATACCAATCAATAACATACAATCCTGACAGTGCCTAATAATTAGCAAATGCTTTGTACATGTGTTTCAAAAAAGAAAGCAATGCAAACGGTGAACACAAAAAGAAGAGAAAATGCAAAAGGTACTTTTAACTGGCGAATACAATATTTACTCTAAAAAAAACACTTAATCATCCCGGGGAACCACTTCCCTACAGAACCCCCAGGATATAGCGGCATGGACTAGCAAATTTAGCGGCACAAAAATGGAAATTTAGCAGCACAAATATGGAAATTTAGCGGCAATTTTGCAACATTTTATTTGGCCATTTCTCCTACAATATATACAGATATCTTATTTTTTTTTAGTTATTTAACAACATGAAGCTATGTATATTTGGTTTATTTACAATGTAGACACTTTGTTTCCCTCGAAAAGCAAGACTTACTCTCCGGCAGAACACAGAACGTCTGCCTTCCGGTCCGAAGCCACCAAGATCATCTGCGGCATACCCTAGGGCTCATTCCTCAGCCCTACGCTGCTTAACATCTACATGGCACCACTCGCCCACGTCGCCCGACTGCACAACCTCAACATCATCTTCTACTTCAATGACACCCAGCTGATCCTCTCCCTCGCCAAGGACCCCCACAGCTCCAACACCCACCGGCCACGCACGCAACCTGGGGGTCATCCTCGACTCATGGCGCTGTATAGTGGGTGGTAGGATCTCTACCCAAGCTCCACGTGGGGTGCAAGCGGCAGGAGAGGAGTGCCGCAGCGAGGCCCAGCCGGGGGCGGAGATGGTGAAGCACGCGGAGCCAGAGGAGCGCCCGACGAGCATCCTGAGGCTCCAGGGGTTCCCTCACTGGTGCTGATATGGTGTTATCTCCCAGGGCGAAGGCACCTAGAAGCACTCCTCCAGGCTGGCGAACAATGGAATCTGCGGAGTGGCCAGGAGATGCGCATTTTTATAAAGAAGTGCTTTATCAGGAGGTTACACATTCTCTGAGCGCAGAAGAACGAAACAAATGTGGTATTGTTTTCTTTTTCAAGTTTTTAGCTTTGGACATGTGTGCCTCAGTTGCAATGCAGAACTACCGCATGTCCGAACAGAACACTTCAGTTCTGTGATCCTGCCGGAAGTGAAGTAGTGTAATGTATTGGAGTTAGTGGTGGTAGTGTAATCTGCAGCGTTTAATCTAGTGAAGGCAAAAAATGACCTCTAAAGGTTTGTAGTAATTACTTTCCTTAAATTATGTTTTAAGAAACATATGCGAGATGCTACTTTTAATCTCTTTTGCTAAACCAAGGAGGTTATTTTTTAGCCAGTGAACTAATATTAAGAAGTTTCCTCTCCCGCATTGCATACATGATAGTGCCATGCCTTAAACAGGATACACTGATTGAGCTACCAAACTCAGAATTTATTTCTTCACAAGATTATATACATGTGTTTATTATTATATTTTAATTCACATGCCAGTCTGCTTTTCAAAGTGCAACCTGTTGCCATTTAATAACACTGAATATAGTTTGGTCATCTGATGCATGACCACATTACGAAGAGGAGAGGACTGATGTATATCACCTCTAAATTCCTGTGCTGCTCCACTGCAGGTTGAGGCCTTGTTTTGGAATCAATACATTCACTCGGGATAAGACATACACACAGATGAGCATTTATGTAATGCTCATCTTTGAAAGTGGCTTAAATATATATTTCTACAGACACTGCAGAGCTTTGCCCTCAATTGCTTTGTGGGCAGAACCACGTAAATGTTCTTTTTGTGTTTAAAAAATGTCTGTCTATTAGGTATGGCTTGCTAGCACAGCCATCTTGAAGACGTATTGTTACCAAGTCTTGAAATAAATATACCGTGAACCTGGGCTCCAACCAGAAGAGTGACTCCCCCATTCATAGCCATGGTGGTATGTGTTTCTAGATTTCAAGTTTGACATTAAGAATGAATCCGAGCTATTGCTGGAAGATCATTTAAAAAGTTGGTGGAATTGAATAATTTCTATACAGGGCGTAGTTGAAGCAAACAAAATGATATGAGCAAACAAAGAGATTTTCACATCAAGCTGGGTGTTGTCAGCATATGAATTAGATGCAATTCCAGAATGTCAGACCATCGCAAACCTTATGAGAAAGCCCGCAGTGTTGCCTCGAGGAGGTGATGTGAACCCACTCACAGTCGCTTACTTCCTACTTATATACAACCCAGGCAAGTAAGAAAAGCTAGGGCATTGAGGGGTGATGGGGGGAGGGCAGGCATTTGCCAAGTCCCTCTATAATATGGAGAGCTGATGTACTATAAAGAAGGGAGGGGCAATGGCAGTAATGGTAAGTGCAAGCAGTATTCAAAGAGTTAACCCTTCCCAGTACCAACCCAGTATTTCTACCTGAGGGTGAATGGATGTACATACCGAAATTGCGGTTCGAAGCAGGAATCAGAATTGGTGGCCGACCTCAGCGTTATGTAAGAAGAGCAACAGCATCCAATCTCAATGCCATAACTAAAAACTATGCCTATGGCATACTTCACTACTGTGACCAAGAACTGTGCCCATGCCTGTCTTCATCACCATGACCAATAACTGTGCCAACGGCGGTCTCTGGGGCAGCCTATCCAGACCGAGGGCTGCTTCTGCCAATATCCCGATTCCTCATTTGTGGTTAACCCTTGCAGGGCAGACCTGGATTAAATACATCTATACCCATGTTTACCAAGAGCAAATCAGTCATTCCCAACGCCGGATTGTGCAATATGAAGTATCCCTCCTCTGCAATGCTCTCCTTATATTCCTTACATGACATACAACAGTGTGTGGGTAAAGACCAGCTCACCCATCAGCTCCAGCTCTCCAGGGAGGCCCATCAGAGCACCTTAGAGTAACCCAGCAAGAAGGACTTTTAGCTCTCACCTCAACAGCACAGATCTAAAGTGTAGAAGTCAGCGCAGACCCCCAGGACATAGCGGCTTTTGTAAAAATGCCGCACGATTTCTAATAAAGTGCCGATTTCGCGGGCACTTTTGTAAAAATCGCAGCATTTTTACAAAAGTGCCGATTTCGCGGCAACCGCGAAATCGCGAAATCCTGGAGGGTCTGATTGACTACTGCAATAGGGGTCTTCTCTGATCTTTATTAGAGAAGCATCAAATATCACTGCTATTTTGTACAGCTTCTCCATCCTAACTTATAACTACGATGAGGTACCCATAGAGAAGCACTTGAAAGATGCCAGATGCAATCTTCCCTACCCTGTCAATCCTTACATCGGACAGAGGTCCTTCCTTATTTAAATGAGGCACGACAATAGATAAGCATTGAAAGATGTCAAACCCAATATTTCCTTCCCTGTCAATCTTCACATCAGACAGAGGTTCTCCCTTAAAAAAAGCAAAATGAGTGCTGAAAGATGCCAGACGCAGTCTTTCCTTCCCTGTTAATCTTTACATCGGACAGAGGTTCTCCCTGGTGCAGCAAAATGAGCGCTGAAGGATGCCAGACGGAGTCTTTGCTGTCTTGTCTTTACAAGAGGCACAGTAATAACATGTGTCTATTTCTAGAAAGATAAACACGTAAATCACATTAATTTCCTAACTTCACTCTCTGGCTCAGAATTCCACTTTGCACATAATTTCCCTCAGCTTGAGAATGTTAGCGAGACCAGCTAGACAGTAACATACCGATAGCCAGAAGGGACGCAGGTGTGTCACAAGGGCCCCTACTGAAACTGTAACCAAAAAAAAAGACAATCACATCAGGCAGTCAAATATAAACTTACCCGAGCGTCTCTCTCTCTCTGTGGCTCAGTCAGAAAGGAGGGCACGAGTGTTTAGCAGCCTGCATTTCCTCCCGATCCCAGCTGTTTCCTGTCTGTTGGTGCTGCTAACCCGAGTCCACGGCGCCACATGTTCGAGGGAGATTTATTACAGGGCAAAAGGGCAAGGGGCCAAGCGCAGGCTCTTGAGAGCCTGCAGGGAATGATCGAGGGAGTGAGTTAGGGATAATAGGGGCACCTTAATTTGTACTGGGGTGTCAAGGAACACTTGCTCTAAAAATAGAGAAAACAGATGTGTGAGCCATGGAAACTGAGGCTGAAAGTGTAACAGTTTTATTAAGAAGATGCAACTTCAGGAATCTTCAATATAAAGGCATAAAAATCGCGAAGTTCTGAATCCAGTGCTCCGCATTCTCAGATAGCCAAATGGATCAGATTGCATTTACTGAATTACAGTTTTCTAAATAGAGAGAGAGTCAAAACCTTAAAGACACATTCATAATTTGAGGTAAAATACATTCAAAAAGCAAAGTACATTTTATCTGGGAATGCTCCCATCTGTCTATAAGTGAGAAATCCTGCAATTACAATTTGAACACTTTAAATGTAAAAAGGATAAATCAAGGTTACAGAGAACATAGCAAATATAACATTTCATATGTCAGAATATAAAATAGAGCAGCACATTTAAAATAAATGAACAAGAGCTCTCAAGTAGCTCTTGGGAAAAATTCACTGCCTGTCACTTACGTACAGACAAGGAGTAGTTCCACGATGTCTCTGTGGCCCCCCTTTTTATATTCTTTAAGGTGGTGAGAAGTCTATGGTAACCTCCTCTCACGGCACCCCATGCCACTTCTCTTACCTGCGTCACTTATGGGATTGTGCTTCGTACTTCTTTTCCATACATTTGTGCAGCCCTTCCTGTAACTATGGCACATAATCTAGGTGAAAGGTCATGCCTCTTAGACTGGGCGCCTGTTGTAAATTTGCATCGGACAGCAGAAAAATTTGTTATTGTGTAAAGGGATTTTATTTACATGCATACACAGATCTGTACGTCCTGTTGCCACATCCATCACTCTCTTCCAGCTTGACGTTGCTGTGGTGGGCAAGTTCCCCTTTTCTCAAGCACAGCCTCAGGAAGTGGTCTATTGTATGTTGAAATAACAGGGGGATGTTGAACTTTAACGTTCGTGATCTTGGCACACGGGTAGGGTGGGGGTTCATGGAGCAAGAGGCCTCACAGAGAGTGGAGCTGAATAAAATATTGAGCACACATGTTCTCAGCTTGCTAAACAGAAAAATAGAAGTACTCTGGCCAATCTAACCAAAGGCCTATAATTTGACCAGAAGGGCCTACACAGGGGGCTTATGCTGGCTGAGTGATAAGAATGTTCCAGGATATTATATGGAAAATGTTGTCCCTCTCTCAGTTTAGGATTGGGAAAGTAGCAATAGAATTAGTAAGTAAATAATGTCAGCAAGCCTCACTGACATGAGTTTCTAAGGGAGTGGAAAGTCATAATTAGCATCGGGAAATTACGAACTGTCAAGGAAAGGATGTCTCAGTCCAAGAATCTGAGAGCATGCTTCTGAGAGCCACATCTGCCCAAAAGTCACATCTTCCAAAATAGGAATGCCCCCCTCTGCCAAGGGTCCTTTAAAAAATATATTACTTTCTGCATCCCAAGGTAACATCAACCATCACCCCACAATGCTCTGCCACCCATATGACTATCATTCACTAACAAGGTGCAAAAGAAGATATTTTAGAGAAATTTCCCATACTATCCATTGGAATTGATCGTCTGTTCCGGGCACACAGGTCAATGCAAAAAGAATAATTGAATATGTTGCATTCTGTGTACTGGTGTCAAGAGTTCAGATTCTCACATGAAAAACCATGTTGAAGTGTTGGAAAAGTATCCTTTAAGCATTAGGAATATCATGAAAAAATGAAATATTTATGAACATACAGACAGAGTTCTTTCAGATGAGTCCATGAAGTAAAATGCAAACCTCGAAGTAAAATCATTAATGCATACAAACTAATGCGATTCTCATTAAAAAACAAATGTGAAATTAGATCTAAGCATAATATTAAATTAAATATTGATGTATAAATAAGCAAGTATTATAAGTCATCATCAGTGCTTGCATCGAAAAGTTCAATCCTAAGTGTGGCCTATTACTACATGTCACCAAATACCTATATGTAAAGTAATTCTATGCATACGTTTATGGCTTATGCTTATCAAGTTCAGTTTACATTATTTTGCATATTTTCAGTGCACATTTTATGAATTTTCATTTTGACATTGTTAAGCCATCAATAAACATAAATATTGGACATGTTAAAGACACAATATAGGAATTATTTCTTATTTCTGCAGCTCAAAGGACTCTTTTACAGTGCTTGTGTTCTCGTCTTCAGTCAGTATCACTGAAATACACTTAGGGCCTGATTACGAGTTTGGCGGTCCTACAGCGGACAGTGCAACAGGCTGTCTGCTGTAGGACCGCCAAACCTGTGGTGTGACCACCCGTAAGATCAGGAGTTTATTCCTAGGTCAGGCAGGCGTTCCTGTGGTGGTCTGACATCGGCAGTACAGTAGGCTCATAGAAGAGCATATCATGCAGATTACTGCTCTCAGAGCACCGCCTGCACCTTCCTGCATGGTGTGCCATACGTGCCACAATCTGCAGGAATGGGGGGTGCAAATCAAGGGGGTTACTACATGTGCCCCCTCCGCATGCACACCCTGGGCCCTGAGATGGCAGGGGTCCCTACTAGTGTCCCATTTGTTGCCTCACTGACACCCTTTTTATGGTGGGCTCGCCGTCATGAAAAGGGTGGTGGTGAGGCAACTCGAAATATGCTTGGTTGTGCTTCTGCAGAACCACCAGCATAATTCTGCCTCTGACCACTGTGCAAACGGCCGCAAATACTGGATCCCTGTTGGTCGCAGCTGACCACCATAGCCGTAATACTGCAGGCGGTCCCGCAATGCGCTAGTGGTCGGACCGCCACCACGGGGTCGGTGGTCCTATGGATAGCCAAACTCGTAATTAGGCCTTTAATGTGTGCAAGGTGCACATTTGTTTTCATGTGTGGTTTTGTGTTGCACCCAGTGTTTATTGTCAGGAAACTAGTTGACAGCATATGTGCTGCATCACTACTAACTACTTCCTTCAAAGTTTGGGTCCCTGGGGTCTTTGAAATGTCTGGAAAAGTGTTCTTGTCCCCTTACCATGCAGTACAGGTAATTGCACTTTCGTAAATATTTCCCAAAAATCAATGGTTATTTTCCTAAGTGTTGTTTGAATTGCTCTGAGAAAGTTATAGTACCATGGCTTATAACATCTGCTGTAGTGCTTTGTACTTCTCTACTGTAAGCCCCTTTGAACTTTACTTTACACGTTCACTTATTATTATTTTACTTCGCAGTTGCTCATTAATAATCAGTTTAATGCCTTCTTTGAGCATACCGGTTCTTTTCCTTTCTCATATCTGGATGGATAGATAATTGTCACCTGATCACTTTAATTTTTATTACAATGCTAGAAATTACATATAAAATATAATAATGTTTGAGCAATTGTACTGTATGCACACACTGCAGCAGTTTAATGTGTTCCATATTTTAAAATCACATCAACAAAATATTTCGTTCATCAAGGTAAATAGAAGTGGAGTTAAGAACACAATATCTGCATGCCTCTATGTATTTTTATCTTGACAATATATTTGTAGTTGGTTTCATCAATTTGATGCTTTTGCAGGTTGATTTTAAAACAAAGATATTGTGATATGCAACTGACATGGACTATCATACACAATAGCCAGTAGGCAACGGGGATAATGGAATACCCCTCTGGTCTGGTTTAAATTTTGAATTACACTTTCTTTATTAGTGGCTGAATGGGACAGGCCCTAACAAACCAATAGTTGAAGGGAGGTGACCTCAAATCGCTCTTCGCCCTAATTAAGAGTAATCCAGATTGGAATTTGTGGCAAATAGCACTCTGGTCTTTTGTGAGTGGCCCAGTGTTCCCACCTCCAGGATTCTAGATTCAGGGTCACCAAGTTCATTTTTTGTGGGTAAGGAAATGCACCCCGTAATACCAGAGAGATTACTGAGAACTGTTACTTCCGACTGAAAACAGGTTGGAAATGTCTGATAAAATACCTGAAATCAGGAAAATTATGCTAGGTCACCCAGTAATTTTGTCAACCAGTTGTCCCAATTGTGGGGCCTGCAGCTTGTGATGGCTGGAAATTAGTGCAAGAACGTCAGGAGTCAAATCAGCTAAAAACACTATAGGTGGCGCTAACATTGTGTTAGACTGACAAAAACCAATTCTTCAATTGTACATTCTCACCAGAAAAATCTTAATTTCATTATTATGGATCAAGACAGTTCCATCAATGTTGACCCTTATTTCTCTGATCTCACTGAGAGCGAACACGTAGCCAGCACTCAAAAGGCTTTAAAACTTAATTTGCTTTTTCAAAGAGTACAAACTTAACTGAAGGCTGGCGCTTACGTTGCTGCTGGTACATTCATATTTTCAAATGTATACACGCATGCCGTTCGGGTAGGGATACAAATCTGCTGCAAATGCATTCACTGGTTAGATCAGTTACTCTTTGAAAGCTTCATCCTAGAAGAAACTAGCTGCAGATAAAAACATATTTGCCCTTTGAGACTCAAATTCTCTGCATGTTGTTCTTTCGTCAATCCCTTTGGCCTTGTTATGGCTTATACCATAGATAACTCATCAAAGATCCTATGCTTTCTGATCAGTTGTTGAAGGTGTAGGAGGGATAGCCATCTATCTTCCAAGTGGATAGGCATTGGGTTTGATTGTTGTCGCTTTCTCAGAAAACTCAGGGGCATATTACCAACAAGTAGCGATATTTATCGCTATATAGGCTTAGAGACGATTTTTTTATCGCTGAGCATCGCCAGAATTTATCGCTGAGATAATGTGCTATTAGCAACATTTATCTCCAAAGCGATAAATTTTCCGGTGATAGCGGCGAAATGCGTGAATATCTCTGAGAATACAGCGATATTCACGCCTTAGCAACAAAATGCTCTTAGCCATGTTATCCACCTCCCATTGGATAACATGACTAAGAACTGGTCTGAGCAGGCGTTAGTTTTTGGAGATATTCGCGTTAGGGTGAATATTTCCAACGCTACGCCTGTGTTGTTAATAGGCAATAGCAATGTTAGCGACTGCTGTCAGTCACTAACAGGTTGGGAACGCCCACTTTGAATGTCATTAGCGATAAATATCACTGACATGCAAAGCGGGCCCCAAACTGCTCGCTATCGCCTATAAGCTGTCGCTAACTGCTGTTAGGGACAGCTTGCTAATAGGGCAATAGAATTATCGCCGCTTAGCGTCCGAAAACGGCTGCTAAAGCGGTGATAATTCTCTAGCGCCACCCTTGATATTATGCCCCTCAGATTCTTGTTTTAATGAATTTTTTCCAGGCTTTTTTCCATTTCATATCACTTGTAGCACTTGATAAAATGATAACATGTTTGATCCTCTTCACCATTCAGTTTCCTTCTTTAGTGAACTTTATTTTACCGTATTTCTGCAACATCTCAAACTCTCTTCTCTCCAGCCGCAGTTGATGTCAGCTCAGTTTCAGATTAGTTGGACATATGACACATTTTTCTTTGTTGAACCAGTCCTCAGATTTTGTAGTTAGCAACACTCTGTCAGGAGGTAAAGATCCTCTGCTACCACCTGCCTTGTCATGTTTATGAATTTGAATCAACGGAAAACCTGAAACAAAAGCAAAAATAAAATAAATCACCAGTATAATGGCTTGAACATATCATATTAGAGCTGCCATTTTGAAAAATGATGGAAGGGCTGCTCTGAGGAGTTGTATTCTGCCGCTATAAGACTACTTGACCCCCAAAACCTATGTATTGGCACCAAAATGAAGAATATAAGTCTCATGGTTCCTGAAATATTACATTATCACTGCAACACATCCGCCATTTTTAAAAAAGTTGCCCAAAACATTTCGGCCCAGATTAGCAATGTCTACCCAAGCTAAATTAGGGGCATATTATCATGGATGGCGTTAAAAATTATCAACGGCTTAGCGGCAGAAAACTGCAGCTAGAGTGGCGATAATGGGCTTGATAATATGCATTTGAGAATTCCAATCGAAGTCCATGTTCTGGTGTGAACATGGGCTTCTATGGAAATTCTATAGGGCATATTATCAAGCCCATTATCACCGCTTTGGCAGCAGTTTTCTGCTGCTAAACCAGCGATAATTTAAACGCCGTCCTTGATAATATGCACCCAAGTTCTCTAATGATCTGGCCATGACTACTCGCAATGAGGGCCTTTGTGTGCCTTTGCTTGCGTTTTGGTGTTGATGACATTTTCTGGTTTACATCTAAAATGTGAACTCACCCCTGTTGTAATATTCTGTCTTCCTTCTTATTAATTCTACTTATTTGCAGTAGGATGATATAACCCTTGAGGTGGTAGCAAAGGGATAAATATTATTCATTCACTTACTTGAGTGGTTGAGACATTTAACATTTAGGAACAGAATATTAAGTGTGGAAGGCATATCGAAAAGAAAAAATTAAAATAAGAGCATGTTTGTTGAGTAATCCATGCTAATCCAATGTGCTTTGCAAGCGTGGGCTTGTATCCCATCCTTCTCGCCAAAACGCAATGCTGGAGAGTGTCACAAAAGTGATGCAACTCCAGCAATGTGTCCTTTCATATGGGGCAAGCTCCATGTGAAGGAGCCTGCATCAGTCTTTCGCCGGCTGTGAGGCAGGCGTAAGATAATTATGTATTTGCGTCCTAGAAGTGGCGCAGTGACATCTTATAGATTTCACTGCATCACTTCTATGACCCTTTCTTGTGTCAGAACACCCCCTGCATACATTATACCTGGCACAGGGTTTACAAAGTGACACATATTCCTAGATGCGTCACTTTGTAAATATGGTGCAACACGATATTTTTTTACGCCACTGGTGCGTCACAAAAGGTGACGCTCCGGCGGCGCAAAAGTGATGCACGGTCTCATAAATAAGGCCGTATGGGGCATATTACCAAGCCCGGCGATATGTGATTTTCGGGCGCTAAGCGGCATTAATTCTATCGCCCTATTAGCATGCTGTCGCTAACAGCGGTTAGCGACAGCTTGTAGACGATAGCGAGCGGTTTGGGGCCCGCTTTGCATGTCAGCGATATTTATCGCTAATGACAAGCAAAGTGGGCGTACCCAACCTTTTAGCGACTGAAAGCAGTCGCTAACGTCACTATCGCCTATTAGCAAGGCAGGCGCAGCGATGGAAATATTTGCGCTAGGCGCGAATATCTCCAAAAACTAACGCCTGCTCAGACCAGTTCTTAGCCATTATATCCAATGGGAGGTGGATATAATTGCTAAGACCCTGTTAGCGATAATGCGTAAATATCGCTGTATTCTCAGTGATATTCATGGATTTTGCACCTATCGCCGGAAATATTATCGCTTTTGAGATAAACGTTGCTATTAGCACGTTATCTCAGCGATGCGCGGCGATAAAAAAACTTGCCGCTCAGCCTACTTAGCGATAAATATCGCTAGTTGTTCGTAATATGCCCCTCTATTCCAACCACCCAGTCGTGTCCCGGCCTCTCTCGCGCAACACATCTTTAAGGATTTAGGGGCAGACTCATTTTGTAAGGATGTGTTT